>NW_025408247.1:108302-172254 GCF_905475395.1 Chrysoperla carnea
AGGGGTCGTTTATGACTGGACTAAGTATAAATAAGCCAAAAATGATCAAATTTGACATTTTTCGATAGAAAAAACATTTTTTGAAAATTTTCGATTTTTCAACAAGAGAGTCATGACTATACAAATCATTGAAATTTTGATCCAAATAAGTCAAATGTATACATAGAGTTCCTTTAAGACTGGACTAAGTATAAATAAGCCAAAAATGATCAAATTTGACATTTTTCTATAGAAAAAACATTTTTTGAAAATTTTCGATTTTTCAACAAGAGAGTCATGACTATACAAATCATTGAAATTCTGATCCAAATAAGTCAAATGTATACATAGAGTTCCTTTATGACTGGACTAAGTATAAATAAGCCAAAAATGATCAAATGTCAAATTTTTCGATAAAAAAAACATTTTTTGAAAATTTTCGATTTTTCAACAAGAGAGTCATGAATATACAAATCATTGAAATTTTGATCCAAATAAGTCAAAATGTATACATAGAGGTCGTTTATGACTTGACTAAGTATAAATAAGCCAAAAATGATCAAATTTGACATTTTTCGATAGAAAAAACATTTTTTGAAAATTTTCGATTTTTCAACAAGAGACTCATGACTATACAAATCATTGCAATTTTGATGTAAATAAGTCAAAATGTATACATAGAGGTCGTTTATGACTGGTCTAAGTATAAATAAGCCAAAAATGATCAAATTTGACATTTTTCGATAGAAAAAACATTTTTTGAAAATTTTCGATTTTTCAACAAGAGACTCATGACTATACAAATCGTTGCAATTTTGATCCAAATAAGTCAAAATGTATACAAAGAGGTCGTTTATGACTGGACTAAGTATAAATAAGTCAAAAATGATCAAATTTGACATTTTTCGATAGAAAAAACATTTTTTGAAAATTTTCGATTTTTTAACAAAAGAGTCATGACTATACAAATCATTGCGATTTTGATCCAAATAAGTCAAAATGTATACATAGAGGTCGTTTATGACTGGTCTAAGTATAAATAAGCCAAAAATGATCAAATTTGACATTTTTCGATAGAAAAAATATTTTTCAACAAGAGAGTCATGACTATACAAATCATTGCAATTTTGATCCAAATAAGTCAAAATGTATACATAGAGGTCGTTTATCATTGGACTAAGTATAAATAAGCCAAAAATAATCAAATTTGACATTTTTTGATAGAAAAAACATTTTTTGAAAATTTTCGATTTTTCAACAAGAGAGTCATGACTATACAAATCATTGCAATTTTGATCCAAATAAGTCAAAATGTATACATAGAGGTCGTTTATGACTGGACTAAGTATAAATAAGCCAAAAATGATCAAATTTGACATTTTTCGATAGAAAAAACATTTTTTGAAAATTTTCGATTTTTCAACAAGAGAGTCATGACTATACAAATCATTGATATTTGGATCCAAATAAGTCAAAATGTATACACAGAGGTCGTTTATAACTGGACTAAGTATAAATAAGCCAAAAATGATCAAATTTGACATTTTTCGATAGAAAAAACATTTTTTGAAAATTTTAGATTTTTCAACAAGAGAGTCATGACTATACAAATCATTGAAATTTTGCTTCAAATAAGTCAAAATGTATACATATAGGTTGTTTATGACTGCACTAAGTATAAATAAGCCAAAAATGATCAAATTTGACATTTTTCGATAGAAAAAACATTTTTTGAAAATTTTCGATTTTTCAACAAGAGAGTCATGACTATACAAATCATTGCAATTTTGATCCAAATAAGTCAAAATGTATACATAGAGGTCGTTTATGACTGGACTAAGTATAAATAAGCCAAAAATGATCAAATTTGACATTTTTCGATAGAAAAAACATTTTTTGAAAATTTTCGATTTTTCAACAAGAGAGTCATGACTATACAAGTCATTGAAATTTTGATCCAAATAAGTCAAAATGTATACATAGAGTTCCTTTATGACTGGACTAAGTATAAATAAGCCAAAAATGATCAAATTTGACATTTTTCGATAGAAAAAACATTTTTTGAAAATTTTCGATTTTTCAACAAGAGACTCATGACTATACAAATCATTGCAATTTTGATGTAAATAAGTCAAAATGTATACATAGAGGTCGTTTATGACTGGTCTAAGTATAAATAAGCCAAAAATGATCAAATTTGACATTTTTCGATAGAAAAAACATTTTTTGAAAATTTTCGATTTTTCAACAAGAGACTCATGACTATACAAATCGTTGCAATTTTGATCCAAATAAGTCAAAATGTATACAAAGAGGTCGTTTATGACTGGACTAAGTATAAATAAGTCAAAAATGATCAAATTTGACATTTTTCGATAGAAAAAACATTTTTTGAAAATTTTCGATTTTTTAACAAAAGAGTCATGACTATACAAATCATTGCGATTTTGATCTAAATAAGTCAAAATGTATACATAGAGGTCGTTTATGACTGGTCTAAGTATAAATAAGCCAAAAATGATCAAATTTGACATTTTTCGATAGAAAAAATATTTTTCAACAAGAGAGTCATGACTATACAAATCATTGCAATTTTGATCCAAATAAGTCAAAATGTATACATAGAGGTCGTTTATCATTGGACTAAGTATAAATAAGCCAAAAATTATCAAATTTGACATTTTTTGATAGAAAAAACATTTTTTGAAAATTTTCGATTTTTCAACAAGAGAGTCATGACTATACAAATCATTGCAATTTTGATCCAAATAAGTCAAAATGTATACATAGAGGTCGTTTATGACTGGACTAAGTATAAATAAGCCAAAAATGATCAAATTTGACATTTTTCGATAGAAAAAACATTTTTTGAAAATTTTCGATTTTTCAACAAGAGAGTCATGACTATACAAATCATTGATATTTGGATCCAAATAAGTCAAAATGTATACACAGAGGTCGTTTATAACTGGACTAAGTATAAATAAGCCAAAAATGATCAAATTTGACATTTTTCGATAGAAAAAACATTTTTTGAAAATTTTAGATTTTTCAACAAGAGAGTCATGACTATACAAATCATTGAAATTTTGCTCCAAATAAGTCAAAATGTATACATATAGGTTGTTTATGACTGCACTAAGTATAAATAAGCCAAAAATGATCAAATTTGACATTTTTCGATAGAAAAAAACATTTTTTGAAAATTTTCGATTTTTCAACAAGAGAGTCATGAATATACAAATCATTGAAATTTTGATCCAAATAAGTCAAAATGTATACATAGAGGTCGTTTATGACTGGTCTAAGTATAAATAAGCCAAAAATGATCAAATTTGACATTTTTCGATAGAAAAAACATTTTTTTTAAATTTTCGATTTTTCAACAAGAGAGTCATGACTATACAAATTATTGAAATTTTGATAAAAATAAGTCAAAATGTATACATAGAGGTCGTTTATGACGGGTCTAAGTATAAATAAGCCAAAAATGATCAAATTTGACATTTTTCGATAGAAAAAACATTTTTTGAAAATTTTCGATTTTTCAACAAGAGACTCATGACTATACAAATCATTGCAATTTTGATCCAAATAAGTCAAAATGTATACAAAGAGGTCGTTTATGACTGGACTAAGTATAAATAAGTCAAAAATGATCAAATTTGACATTTTTCGATAGAAAAAACATTTTTTGAAAATTTTCGATTTTTTAACAAAAGAGTCATGACTATACAAATCATTGCGATTTTGATCCAAATAAGTCAAAATGTATACATAGAGGTCGTTTATGACTGGTCTAAGTATAAATAAGCCAAAAATGATCAAATTTGACATTTTTCGATAGAAAAAATATTTTTCAACAAGAGAGTCATGACTATACAAATCATTGCAATTTTGATCCAAATAAGTCAAAATGTATACATAGAGGTCGTTTATCATTGGACTAAGTATAAATAAGCCAAAAATAATCAAATTTGACATTTTTTGATAGAAAAAACATTTTTTGAAAATTTTCGATTTTTCAACAAGAGACTCATGACTATACAAATCATTGCAATTTTGATCCAAATAAGTCAAAATGTATACAAAGAGGTCGTTTATGACTGGACTAAGTATAAATAAGTCAAAAATGATCAAATTTGACATTTTTCGATAGAAAAAACATTTTTTGAAAATTTTCGATTTTTTAACAAAAGAGTCATGACTATACAAATCATTGCGATTTTGATCCAAATAAGTCAAAATGTATACATAGAGGTCGTTTATGACTGGTGTAAGTATAAATAAGCCAAAAATGATCAAATTTGACATTTTTCGATAGAAAAAATATTTTTCAACAAGAGAGTCATGACTATACAAATCATTGCAATTTGGATCCAAATAAGTCAAAATGTATACATAGAGGTCGTTTATCATTGGACTAAGTATAAATAAGCCAAAAATAATCAAATTTGACATTTTTTGATAGAAAAAACATTTTTTGAAAATTTTCGATTTTTCAACAAGAGAGTCATGACTATACAAATCATTGCAATTTTGATCCAAATAAGTCAAAATGTATACATAGAGGTCGTTTATGACTGGACTAAGTATAAATAAGCCAAAAATGATCAAATTTGACATTTTTCGATAGAAAAAACATTTTTTGAAAATTTTCGATTTTTCAACAAGAGAGTCATGACTATACAAATCATTGATATTTGGATCCAAATAAGTCAAAATGTATACACAGAGGTCGTTTATAACTGGACTAAGTATAAATAAGCCAAAAATGATCAAATTTGACATTTTTCGATAGAAAAAACATTTTTTGAAAATTTTCGATTTTTCAACAAGAGAGTCATGACTATACAAATCATTGAAATTTTGCTCCAAATAAGTCAAAATGTATACATATAGGTTGTTTATGACTGCACTAAGTATAAATAAGCCAAAAATGATCAAATTTGACATTTTTCGATAGAAAAAACATTTTTTGAAAATTTTCGATTTTTCAACAAGAGAGTCATGACTATACAAATCATTGCAATTTTGATCCAAATAAGTCAAAATGTATACATAGAGGTCGTTTATGACTGGACTAAGTATAAATAAGCCAAAAATGATCAAATTTGACATTTTTCGATAGAAAAAACATTTTTTGAAAATTTTCGATTTTTCAACAAGAGAGTCATGACTATACAAATCATTGCAATTTTGATCCAAATAAGTCAAAATGTATACATAGAGGTCGTTTATGACTGGGCTAAGTATAAATAAGCCAAAAATGATCAAATTTGACATTTTTCGATAGAAAAAACATTTTTTGAAAATTTTCGATTTTTCAACAAGAGAGTCATGACTATACAAGTCATTGAAATTTTGATCCAAATAAGTCAAATGTATACATAGAGTTCCTTTATGACTGGACTAAGTATAAATAAGCCAAAAATGATCAAATTTGACATTTTTCGATAGAAAAAACATTTTTTGAAAATTTTCGATTTTTCAACAAGAGAGTCATGACTATACAAATCATTGAAATTTTGATCCTAATAAGTCAAATGTATACATAGAGTTCCTTTATGACTGGACTAAGTATAAATAAGCCAAAAATGATCAAATGTCAAATTTTTCGATAAAAAAAACATTTTTTGAAAATTTTCGATTTTTCAACAAGAGAGTCATGAATATACAAATCATTGAAATTTTGATCCAAATAAGTCAAAATGTATACATAAAGGTCGTTTATGACTTGACTAAGTATAAGTAAGCCAAAAATGATCAAATTTGACATTTTTCGATAGAAAAGACATTTTTTGAAAATTTTCGATTTTTCAACAAGAGACTCATGACTATACAAATCATTGCAATTTTGATCTAAATAAGTCAAAATGTATACATAGAGGTCGTTTATGACTGGTCTAAGTATAAATAAGCCAAAAATGATCAAATTTGACATTTTTCGATAGAAAAAACATTTTTTTTAAATTTTCGATTTTTCAACAAGAGAGTCATGACTATACAAATTATTGAAATTTTGATAAAAATAAGTCAAAATGTATACATGGAGGTCGTTTATGACGGGTCTAAGTATAAATAAGCCAAAAATGATCAAATTTGACATTTTTCGATAGAAAAAACATTTTTTGAAAATTTTCGATTTTTCAACAAGAGACTCATGACTATACAAACCATTGCAATTTTGATCCAAATAAGTCAAAATGTATACAAAGAGGTCGTTTATGACTGGACTAAGTATAAATAAGTCAAAAATGATCAAATTTGACATTTTTCGATAGAAAAAACATTTTTTGAAAATTTTCGATTTTTTAACAAAAGAGTCATGACTATACAAATCATTGCGATTTTGATCCAAATAAGTCAAAATGTATACATAGAGGGACGTTATGACTGGTCTAAGTATAAATAAGCCAAAAATGATCAAATTTGACATTTTTCGATAGAAAAAACATTTTTTTTAAATTTTCGATTTTTCAACAAGAGAGTCATGACTATACAAATTATTGAAATTTTGATAAAAATAAGTCAAAATGTATACATAGAGGTCGTTTATGATGGGTCTAAGTATAAATAAGCCAAAAATGATCAAATTTGACATTTTTCGATAGAAAAAACATTTTTTGAAAATTTTCGATTTTTCAACAAGAGACTCATGACTATACAAATCATTGCAATTTTGATCCAAATAAGTCAAAATGTATACAAAGAGGTCGTTTATGACTGGACTACGTATAAATAAGTCAAAAATGATCAAATTTGACATTTTTCGATAGAAAAAACATTTTTTGAAAATTTTCGATTTTTTAACAAAAGAGTCATGACTATACAAATCATTGCGATTTTGATCCAAATAAGTCAAAATGTATACATAGAGGGACGTTATGACTGGTCTAAGTATAAATAAGCCAAAAATGATCAAATTTGACATTTTTCGATAGAAAAAATATTTTTCAACAAGAGAGTCATGACTATACAAATCATTGCAATTTTGATCCAAATAAGTCAAAATGTATACATAGAGGTCGTTTATCATTGGACTAAGTATAAATAAGCCAAAAATAATCAAATTTGACATTTTTTGATAGAAAAAACATTTTTTGAAAATTTTCGATTTTTCAACAAGAGAGTCATGACTATACAAATCATTGATATTTGGATCCAAATAAGTCAAAATGTATACACAGAGGTCGTTTATAACTGGACTAAGTATAAATAAGCCAAAAATGATCAAATTTGACATTTTTCGATAGAAAAAACATTTTTTTAAAATTATCGATTTTTCAACAAGAGAGTCATGACTATACAAATCATTGAAATTTTGATCCAAATAAGTCAAAATGTATACATATAGGTTGTTTTTGACTGCACTAAGTATAAATAAGCCAAAAATGATCAAATTTGACATTTTTCGATAGAAAAAACATTTTTTGAAAATTTTCGATTTTTCAACAATAGAGTCATGACTATACAAATCATTGCAATTTTGATCCAAATAAGTCAAAATGTATACATAGAGGTCGTTTATGACTGGACTAAGTATAAATAAGAAAAAAATGATCGAATTTGACTTTTTTCGATAGAAAAAATATTTTTTGATAATTTTCGATTTTTCAACAAGAGAGTCATGACTATACAAATCATTGAAATCTTGATCCAAATAAGTCAAAATGTATACATAGAGGTCGTTTATGACTGGACTAAGTATAAATAAGCCAAAAATGATCAAATTTGACATTTTTCGATAGAAAAAACATTTTTTGAAAATTTTCGATTTTTCAACAAGAGAGTCATGACTATACAAATCATTGGAATTTTGATCCAAATAAGTCAAAATGTATACATAGAGGTCGTTTATGACTGGACTAAGTATAAATAAGCCAAAAATGATCGAATTTGACTTTTTTCGATAGAAAAAACATTTTTTGAAAATTTTCAATTTTTCAACAAGAGACTCATGACTATACAAATCATTGAAATTTTGATCCAAATAAGTCAAAATGTATACATAGAGGTCGTTTATGACTTGACTAAGTATAAATAAGCCAAAAATGATCAAATTTGACATTTTTCGATAGAAAAAACATTTTTTGAAAATTTTCGATTTTTCAACAAGAGACTCATGACTATACAAATCATTGCAATTTTGATCCAAATAAGTCAAAATGTATACAAAGAGGTCGTTTATAACTGGACTAAGTATAATTAAGCCAAAAATGATCAAATTTGACATTTTTCGATAGAAAAAACATTTTTTGAAAATTTTCGATTTTTCAACAAGAGACTCATGACTATACAAATCATTGCAATTTTGATCCAAATAAGTCAAAATGTATACATAGAGGTCGTTTATGACTGGCCTAAGTATAAAAAAGCCAAAAATGATCAAATTTGACATTTTTCGATAGAAAAAACATTTTTTGAAAATTTTCGATTTTTCAACAAAAGAGTCATGACTATACAAATCATTGAAATTTTGATCCAAATAATTCAAAATGTATACATAGAGGTCGTTTATGACTGCACTAAGTATAATTAAGCCAAAAATGATCAAATTTGACATTTTTCCATAGAAAAAATATTTTTTGAAAATTTTCGATTTTTAAACAAGTGAGTCATGACTATACAAATCATTGCAATTTTGATCCAAATAAGTCAAAATGTATACATAGAGGTCGTTTATGACTAGACTAAGTATAAATAAGCCAAAAATGATCAAATTTGACATTTTTCGATAGAAAAAACATTTTTTGAAAATTTTCGATTTTTCAACAAGAGAGTCATGACTATACAAATCATTGCAATTTTGATCCAAATAAGTCAAAATGTATACATAGAGGTCGTTTATGACTGGACTAAGTATAAATAAGCAAAAAATGATCAAATTTGACATTTTTCGATAGAAAAAAACATTTTTTGAAAATTTTCGATTTTTCAACAAGAGAGTCATGACTATACAAATCATTGCAATTTTGATCCAAATAAGTCAAAATGTATACAAAGAGGTCGTTTATGACTGGACTAAGTATAAATAAGTCAAAAATGATCAAATTTGACATTTTTCGATAGAAAAAACATTTTTTGAAAATTTTCGATTTTTTAACAAAAGAGTCATGACTATACAAATCATTGCGATTTTGATCCAAATAAGTCAAAATGTATACACAGAATTCGTTTATGACTGGTCTAAGTATAAATAAGACAAAAATGATCAAATTTGACATTTTTCGATAGAAAAAACATTTTTTGAAAATTTTCGATTTTTCAACAAGAGACTCATGACTATACAAATCATTGCAATTTTGATCCAAATATTTCAAAATTTATACAAAGAGGTCGTTTATGACTGGAATAAGTATAAATAAGTCAAAAATGATCAAATTTGACATTTTTTGATAGAAAAAACATTTTTTGAAAATTTTCGATTTTTCAACAAGAGAGTCATGAATATACAAATCATTAAAATTTTGATCCAAATAAGTCAAAATGTATACATAGAGGTCGTTTATGACTGGACTAAGTATAAATAAGCCAAAAATGATCAAATTTGACATTTTTCGATAGAAAAAACATTTTTTGAAAATTTTCGATTTTTCAACAAGAGAGTCATGACTATACAAATCATTGAAATTTTGATCCAAATAAGTCAAAATGTATACATAGAGGTCGTTTATGACTGCACTAAGTATATATAAGCCAAAAATGATCAAATTTGACATTTTTCGATAGAAAAAACATTTTTTGAAAATTTTCGATTTTTCAACAAGAGAATCATGACTATACAAATCATTGAAATTTTGATCCAAATAAGTCAAAATGTATACATAGAGGTCGTTTATGACTGGACTTAGTATAAATAAGCCAAAAATGATCAAATTTGACACTTTTCGATAGAAAAAACATTTTTTGAAAATTTTCGATTTTTCAACAAGAGACTCATGACTAAACAAATCATTGCAATTTTGATCCAATAAGTCAAAATGTATACATAGAGGTCGTTTATGACTGGACTAAGTATAAAAAAGCCAAAAATGATCAAATTTGACATTTTTCGATAGAAAAAACATTTTTTGAAAATTTTCGATTTTCAACAAGAGAGTCATGACTATACAAATCATTGAAATTTTGATCCAAATAAGTCAAAATGTATACATAGAGGTCGTTTATGACTGGACTTAGTATAAATAAGCCAAAAATGATCAAATTTGACACTTTTCGATAGAAAAAACATTTTTTGAAAATTTTCGATTTTTCAACAAGCGGTCTCATGACTATACAAATCATTGCAATTTTGATCCAATAAGTCAAAATGTATACATAGAGGTCGTTTATGACTGGACTAAGTATAAATAAGCCAAAAATGATCAAATTTGACATTTTTCGATAGAAAAAAACATTTTTTGAAAATTTTCGATTTTTCAACAAGAGACTCATGTTTATACAAATCATTGCAATTTTGATCCAAATAAGTCAAAATGTATACATAGAGGTCGTTTATGACTGGACTAAGTATAAATAAGCCAAAAATGATCAAATTTGACATTTTTCGATAGAAAAAACATTTTTTGAACATTTTCGATTTTTCAACAAGATTGTCATGACTATACAAATCATTGCAATTTTGATCCAAATAAGTCAAAATGTATACATAGAGATCGTTTATGACTGGACTAAGTATAAATAAGCCAAAAATGATCAAATTTGACATTTTTCGATAGAAAAAACATTTTTGAAAATTTTCGATTTTTCAACAAGAGAGTCATGACTATACAAATCATTGAAATTTTGATCCAAATAAGTCAAAATGTATACATAGAGGTCGTTTATGACTGCACTAAGTATAAATAAGCCAAAAATGATCAAATTTGACATTTTTCGATAGAAAAAATATTTTTTGAAAATTTTCGATTTTTAAACAAGTGAGTCATGACTATACAAAACATTGCAATTTTGATCCAAATAAGTCTAAATGTATACATAGAGGTCGTTTATGACTGGACTAAGTATAAATAAGCCAAAAATGATCAAATTTGACATTTTTCGATAGAAAAAACATTTTTTGAAAATTTTCGATTTTTCAACAAGAGAGTCATGACTATACAAATCATTGCAATTTTGATCCAAATTAACCAAAATGTATACATAGAGGTCGTTTATGACTGGACTAAGTATAAATAAGCCAAAAATGATCAAATTTGACATTTTTCGATAGAAAAAACATTTTTTGAAAATTTTCGATTTTTCAACAAGAGAGTCATGACTATACAAATCATTGCAATTTTGATCCAAATAAGTCAAAATGTATACAAAGAGGTCGTTTATGACTGGACTAAGTATAAATAAGTCAAAAATGATCAAATTTGACATTTTTCGATAGAAAAAACATTTTTTGAAAATTTTCGATTTTTCAACAAGAGAGTCATGACTATACAAATCATTGAAATTTTGATCCAAATAAGTCAAAATGTATACATATAGGTTGTTTATGACTGCACTTAGTATAAATAAGATAAAAATGATCAAATTTGACATTTTTCGATAGAAAAAACATTTTTTGAAAATTTTCGATTTTTCAACAAGAGAGTCATGACTATACAAATTATTGCGATTTTGATCCAAATAAGTCAAAATGTATACATAGAGGTCGTTTATGACTGGTCTAAGTATAAATAAGCCAAAAATGATCAAATTTGACATTTTTCGATAGAAAAAACATTTTTTGAAAATTTTCGATTTTTCAACAAGAGACTCATGACTATACAAATCATTGCAATTTTGATCCAAATAAGTCAAAATGTATACATATAGGTTGTTTATGACTGCACTAAGTATAAATAAGCCAAAAATGATCAAATTTGACATTTTTCGATAGAAAAAACATTTTTGAAAATTTTCGATTTTTCAACAAGAGAGTCATGACTATACAAATCATTGCAATTTTGATCCAAATAAGTCAAAATGTATACAAAGAGGTCGTTTATGACTGGACTAAGTATAAATAAGTCAAAAATGATCAAATTTGACATTTTTCGATAGAAAAAACATTTTTTGAAAATTTTCGATTTTTTAACAAGAGAGTCATGACTATACAAATCATTGAAATTTTGATCCAAATAAGTCAAAATGTATACATATAGGTTGTTTATGACTGCACTAAGTATAAATAAGCCAAAAATGATCAAATTTGACATTTTTCGATAGAAAAAACATTTTTTGAAAATTTTCGATTTTTCAACAAGAGAGTCATGACTATACAAATTATTGCGATTTTGATCCAAATAAGTCAAAATGTATACATAGAGGTCGTTTATGACTGGTCTAAGTATAAATAAGCCAAAAATGATCAAATTTGACATTTTTCGATAGAAAAAACATTTTTTGAAAATTTTCGATTTTTCAACAAGAGACTCATGACTATACAAATCATTGCAATTTTGATCCAAATAAGTCAAAATGTATACAAAGAGGTCTTTTATGACTGAACTAAGTATAAATAAGTCAAAAATGATCAAATTTGACATTTTTTGATAGAAAAAACATTTTTTGAAAATTTTCGATTTTTCAACAAGAGAGTCATGACTATACAAATCATTGAAATTTTGATCCAAATAAGTCAAAATGTATACATAGAGGTCGTTTATGACTGCACTAAGTATAAATAAGCCAAAAATGATCAAATTTGACATTTTTCGATAGAAAAAATATTTTTTGAAAATTTTCGATTTTTAAACAAGTGAGTCATGACTATACAAAACATTGCAATTTTGATCCAAATAAGTCAAAATGTATACATAGAGGTCGTTTATGACTGGACTAAGTATAAATAAGCCAAAAATGATCAAATTTGACATTTTTCGATAGAAAAAACATTTTTTGAAAATTTTCGATTTTTCAACAAGAGAGTCATGACTATACAAATCATTGCAATTTTGATCCAAATTAACCAAAATGTATACATAGAGGTCGTTTATGACTGGACTAAGTATAAATAAGCCAAAAATGATCAAATTTGACATTTTTCGATAGAAAAAACATTTTTGAAAATTTTCGATTTTTCAACAAGAGAGTCATGACTATACAAATCATTGCAATTTTGATCCAAATAAGTCAAAATGTATACATAGAGGTCGTTTATGACTGGACTAAGTATAAATAAGCCAAAAATGATCAAATGTCAAATTTTTCGATAGAAAAAACATTTTTTGAAAATTTTCGATTTTTCAACAAGAGAGTCATGACTATACAAATCATTGCAATTTTGATCCAAATAAGTCAAAATATACAAATAGAGGTCGTTTATCATTGGACTAAGTATAAATAAGCCAAAAATAATCAAATTTGACATTTTTCGATAGAAAAAAACATTTATTGAAAATTTTCGATTTTTCAACAAGAGACTCATGACTATACAAATCATTGAAATTTTGATCCAAATAAGTCAAAATGTATACATAGAGGTCGTTTATGACTGGACTAAGTATAAATAAGCCAAAAATGATCAAATTTGACATTGTTTGATAGAAAAAACATTTTTTGAAAATTTTCGATTTTTCAACAAGAGAGTCATGACTATACAAATCATTGCAATTTTGATCCAAATAAGTCAAAATATACAAATAGAGGTCGTTTATGACTGGTCTAAGTATAAATAAGCCAAAAATGATCAAATTTGACATTTTTTGATAGAAAAAACATTTTTTGAAAATTTTCGATTTTTCAGCAAGAGAGTCATGACTACACAAATCATTGAAATTTTGATCCAAATAAGCCAAATGTATACATAGAGGTCGTTTATGACTGGACTAAGTTTAAATAAGCCAAAAATGATCAAATTTGACATTTTTTGATAGAAAAAACATTTATTGAAAATTTTCGATTTTTCAACAAGAGAGTCATGACTATACAAATCATTAAATTTTGATCCAAATAAGTCAAAATGTATACATAGAGGTCGTTTATGACTGGACTAAGTATAAATAAGCCAAAAATGATCAAATTTGACATTGTTTGATAGAAAAAACATTTTTTGAAAATTTTCGATTTTCAACAAGAGAGTCATGACTATACAAATCATTGAAATTTTGATCCAAATAAGTCAAAATGTATACAAAGAGGTCGTTTATGACTGGACTACGTATAAATAAGCCAAAAATGATCAAATTTGACATTTTTCGATAGAAAAAACATTTTTTGAAAATTTTCGATTTTTCAGCAAGAGAGTCATGATTATACAAATCATTGAAATTTTGATCCAAATAAGTCAAAATGTAAACATAGAGGTCGTTTATGACTGGACTAAGTATAAATAAGCCAAAAATGATAAAATTTGACATTTTTTGATAGAAAAAACATTTATTGAAAATTTTCGACTTTTCAACAAGAGAATCATGACTATACAAATCATTGAAATTTTGATCCAAATAAGTCAAAATGTATACATAGAGGTCGTTTATGACTGGACTAAGTATAAATAAGCCAAAAATGATCAAATTTGACATTGTTTGATAGAAAAAACATTTTTTGAAAATTTTCGATTTTTCAACAAGAGAGTCATGACTATACAAATCATTGAAATTTTGATCCAAATAAGTCAAAATGTATACATAGAGGTCGTTTATGACTGGACTAAGTATAAATAAGCCAAAAATGATCAAATTTGACATTTATCGATAGAAAAAAAATTTTTTGAAAATTTTCGATTTTTCAACAAGAGACTCTTGACTATACAAATCATTGCTATTTTGATCCAAATAAGTCAAAATGTATACATAGAGGTCGTTTTTGACTGGACTAAGTATAAATAAGCCAAAAATGATCAAATTTGACATTTTTCGATAGAAAAAACATTGTTTGAAAATTTTCGATTTTTCAACGAGAGACTCATGACTATACAAATCATAGCAATTTTGATCCAAATAAGTCAAAATGTATACATAGAGGTCGTTTATGACTAGACTAAGTATAAATAAGCCAAAAATTATCAAATTTGACATTTTTCGATAGAAAAAAACATTTTTTGAAAATTTTCGATTTTTCAACAAGAGAGTCATGACTATACAAATCATTGCAATTTGGATCCAAATAAGTCAAAATATACAAATAGAGGTCGTTTATGACTGGTCTAAGTATATATAAGCCAAAAATGATCAAATTTGACATTTTTCGATAGAAAAAACATTTTTTGAAAATTTTCGATTTTTCAACAAGAGAGTCATCACTATACAAGTCATTGAAATTTTGATCCAAATAAGTCAAAATGTATACAAAGAGGTCGTTTATGACTGGACTAAGTATAAATAAGCCAAAAATGATCAAATTTGACATTTTTCGATAGAAAAAACATTTTTTGAAAATTTTCGATTTTTCAGCAAGAGAGTCATGACTATACAAATCATTGAAATTTTGATCCAAATAAGTCAAAATGTATACATAGAGGTCGTTTATGACTGGACTAAGTATAAATAAGCAAAAATGATCAAATTTGACATTTTTTGATAGAAAAAAACATTTATTGAAAATTTTCGATTTTTCAACAAGAGACTCATGACTATACAAATCATTGAAATTTTGATCCAGATAAGTCAAAATGTATACATAGAGGTCGTTTATGACTGGACTAAGTATAAATAAGCCAAAAATGATCAAATTTGACATTGTTTGATAGAAAAAACATTTTTTGAAAATTTTCGATTTTTCAACAAGAGAGTCATGACTATACAAATCATTGAAATTTTGATCCAAATAAGTCAAAATGTATACATAGAGGTCCTTTATGACTGGACTAAGTATAAATAAGCCAAAAATGATCAAATTTGACATTTTTCGATAGAAAAAAATTTTTTTGAAAATTTTCGATTTTTCAACAAGAGACTCATGACTATACAAATCATTGCTATTTTGATCCAAATAAGTCAAAATGTATACATAGAGGTCGTTTTTGACTGGACTAAGTATAAATAAGCCAAAAATGATCAAATTTGACATTTTTCGATAGAAAAAACATTTTTTGAAAATTTTCGATTTTTCAGCAAGAGAGTCATGACTATACAAATCATTGAAATTTTGATCCAAATAAGTCAAAATGTATACATAGAGGTCGTTTATGACTGGACTAAGTATAAATAAGCCAAAAATGATCAAATTTGACATTTTTTGATAGAAAAAACATTTATTGAAAATTTTCGATTTTTCAACAACAGACTCATGACTATACAAATCATTGAAATTTTGATCCAAATAAGTCAAAATGTATACATAGAGGTCGTTTATGACTGGACTAAGTATAAATAAGCCAAAAATGATCAAATTTGACATTGTTTGATAGAAAAAACATTTTTTGAAAATTTTCAATTTTTCAACAAGAGAGTCATGACTATACAAATCATTGAAATTTTGATCCAAATAAGTCAAAATGTATACAAAGAGGTCGTTTATGACTGGACTACGTATAAATAAGCCAAAAATGATCAAATTTGACATTTTTCGATAGAAAAAACATTTTTTGAAAATTTTCGATTTTTCAGCAAGAGAGTCATGATTATACAAATCATTGAAATTTTGATCCAAATAAGTCAAAATGTAAACATAGAGGTCGTTTATGACTGGACTAAGTATAAATAAGCCAAAAATGATAAAATTTGACATTTTTTGATAGAAAAAACATTTATTGAAAATTTTCGACTTTTCAACAAGAGAATCATGACTATACAAATCATTGAAATTTTGATCCAAATAAGTCAAAATGTATACATAGAGGTCGTTTATGACTGGACTAAGAATAAATAAGCCAAAAATGATCAAATTTGACATTGTTTGATAGAAAAAACATTTTTTGAAAATTTTCGATTTTTCAACAAGAGAGTCATGACTATACAAATCATTGAAATTTTGATCCAAATAAGTCAAAATGTATACATAGAGGTCGTTTATGACTGGACTAAGTATAAATAAGCCAAAAATGATCAAATTTGACATTTATCGATAGAAAAAAAATTTTTTGAAAATTTTCGATTTTTCAACAAGAGACTCATGACTATACAAATCATTGCTATTTTGATCCAAATAAGTCAAAATGTATACATAGAGGTCGTTTTTGACTGGACTAAGTATAAATAAGCCAAAAATGATCAAATTTGACATTTTTCGATAGAAAAAACATTGTTTGAAAATTTTCGATTTTTCAACGAGAGACTCATGACTATACAAATCATAGCAATTTTGATCCAAATAAGTCAAAATGTATACATAGAGGTCGTTTATGACTGGACTAAGTATAAATAAGCCAAAAATGATCAAATTTGACATTTTTTGATAGAAAAAACATTTTTTGAAAATTTTCGATTTTTCAACAAGAGAGTCATGACTATACAAATCATTGCAATTTTGATCCAAATAAGTCAAAATGTATACATAGAGGTCATATGACTGGACTAAGTATAAATAAGCCAAGAATGATCAAATTTGACATTTTACGATAGAAAAAATATTTTTTGAAAATTTTCGATTTTTCAACAAGAGACTCATGACTATACAAATCATTGCAATTTTGATCCAAATAAGTCAAAATGTATACATAGAGGTTGATTTATGACTGGACTAAGTATAAATAAGCCAAAAATGATCAAATTTGACATTTTTCGATAGAAAAAACATTTTTTGAAAATTTTCGATTTTTCAACAAGAGACTCATGACTATACAAATCATTGCAATTTTGATCCAAATAAGTCTAAATGTATACATAGAGGTCGTTTATGACTGGACTAATTATAAATAAGCCAAGATGATCAAATTTGACATTTTTCGATAGAACAACATTTTTTGAAAATTTTCGATTTTTCAACAAGAGACTCATGACTATACAAATCATTGAAAAATTGATCCAAATAAGTCAAAATGTATACGTAGAGGTCGTTTATGACTGGACTAAGTATAAATAAGCCAAAAATGATCAAATTTGACATTTTTCGATAGAAAAAACATTTTTTGAAAATTTTCGATTTTTCAACAAGAGAGTCATGACTATACAAATCATTAAAATTTTGATCCAAATAAGTCAAAATGTATACATAGAGGTCGTTTATGACTGGACTAAGTATAAATAAGCCAAAAATGATCAAATTTGACATTTTTTGATAGAAAAAACATTTTTTGAATATTTTCGATTTTTCAACAAGAGAGTCATGACTATACAAATCATTGAAATTTTGATACAAATAAGTCAAAATGTATACATAGAGGTCGTTTATGACTGGAATAAGCATAAATAAGCCAAAAATGATCAAATTTGACATTTTTTGATAGAAAAAACATTTTTTGAAAATTTTCGATTTTTCAACAAGAGAGTCATGACTATACAAATCATTGCAATTTTGATCCAAATAAGTCAAAATGTATACATAGAGGTCATATGACTGGACTAAGTATAAATAAGCCAAGAATGATCAAATTTGACATTTTACGATAGAAAAAATATTTTTTGAAAATTTTCGATTTTTCAACAAGAGACTCATGACTATACAAATCATTGCAATTTTGATCCAAATAAGTCAAAATGTATACATAGAGGTTGATTTATGACTGGACTAAGTATAAATAAGCCAAAAATGATCAAATTTGACATTTTTCGATAGAAAAAACATTTTTTGAAAATTTTCGATTTTTCAACAAGAGACTCATGACTATACAAATCATTGCAATTTTGATCCAAATAAGTCTAAATGTATACATAGAGGTCGTTTATGACTGGACTAATTATAAATAAGCCAAGATGATCAAATTTGACATTTTTCGATAGAACAACATTTTTTGAAAATTTTCGATTTTTCAACAAGAGACTCATGACTATACAAATCATTGCAATTTTGATCCAAATAAGTCAAAATGTATACATAGAAGTCGTTTATGACTGGACTAAGTTTAAATAATCCAAAAATGATCAAATTTGACATTTTTCGATAGAAAAAACATTTTTTGAAAATTTTCGATTTTTCAACAAGAGAGTCATTACTATACAAATCATTGAAATTTGGATCCAAATAAGTCAAAATGTATACATAGAGGTCGTTTATGACTGAACTAAGTATAAATAAGCCAAAAATGATCAAATTTGACATTTTTCGATAGAAAAAACATTTTTTGAAAATTTTCGATTTTTCAACAAGAGAGTCATGACTATACAAATCATTAAAATTTTGATCCAAATAAGTCAAAATGTATACATAGAGGTCGTTTATGACTGGACTAAGTATAAATAAGCCAAAAATGATCAAATTTGACATTTTTCGATAGAAAAAACATTTTTTGAAAATTTTCGATTTTTCAACAAGAGAGTCATGACTATACAAATCATTAAAATTTTGATCCAAATAAGTCAAAATGTATACATAGAGGTCGTTTATGACTGGACTAAGTATAAATAAGCCAAAAATGATCAAATTTGACATTTTTCGATAGAAAAAACATTTTTTGAAAATTTTCGATTTTTCAACAAGAGAGTCATGACTTTACAAATCATTGCAATTTTGATCCAAATAAGTCAAAATGTATACATAGAGGTCGCTTATGACTGGACTAAGTATTAATAAGCCAAAAAAGATCAAATTTGACATTTTTCGATCGAAAAAACATTTTTTGAAAATTTTTGATTTTTCAACTAGAGAGTCATGACTTTACGATTCATTGCAATTTTGATCCAAATAAGTCAAAATGTATACATAGAGGTCGTTTATGACTGGACTAAGTATTAATAAGCCAAAAATGATCAAATTTGACATTTTTCGATAGAAAAAACATTTTTTGAAAATTTTCGATTTTTCAACAAGAGAGTCATGACCTTACAAATCATTTCAATTTTGATCCAAATAAGTCAAAATGTATACATAGAGGTCGTTTATGACTGGACTAAGTATAAATAAGCCAAAAATGATCAAATTTGACATTTTTCGATAGAAAAAACATTTTTTGAATATTTTCGATTTTTCAACAAGAGACTCATGACTATACAAATCATTGAAAAATTGATCCAAATAAGTCAAAATGTATACGTAGAGGTCGTTTATGACTGGACTAAGTATAAATAAGCCAAAAATGATCAAATTTGACATTTTTCGATAGAAAAAACATTTTTTGAAAATTTTCGATTTTTCAACAAGAGAGTCATGACTATACAAATCATTAAAATTTTGATCCAAATAAGTCAAAATGTATACATAGAGGTCGTTTATGACTGGACTAAGTATAAATAAGCCAAAAATGATCAAATTTGACATTTTTTGATAGAAAAAACATTTTTTGAATATTTTCGATTTTTCAACAAGAGAGTCATGACTATACAAATCATTGAAATTTTGATACAAATAAGTCAAAATGTATACATAGAGGTCGTTTATGACTGGAATAAGTATAAATAAGCCAAAAATGATCAAATTTGACATTTTTTGATAGAAAAAACATTTTTTGAAAATTTTCGATTTTTCAACAAGTGAGTCATGACTATACAAATCATTGAAATTTTGATCCAAATAAGTCAAAATGTATACATAGAGGTCGTTTATGACTGGACTAAGTACAAATAAGCCAAAAATGATCAAATTTGACATTTTTCGATAGAAAAAACATTTTTTGAAAATTTTCGATTTTTCAACAAGAGACTCATGACTACCCAAATCATTGAAATTTTGATCCAAATAAGTCAAAATATAAACATAGAGGTCGTTTATGACTGGACTAATTATAAATAAGCCAAGATGATCAAATTTGACATTTTTCGATAGAACAACATTTTTTGAAAATTTTCGATTTTTCAACAAGAGACTCATGACTATACAAATCATTGCAATTTTGATCCAAATAAGTCAAAATGTATACATAGAAGTCGTTTATGACTGGACTAAGTATAAATAATCCAAAAATGATCAAATTTGACATTTTTCGATAGAAAAAACATTTTTTGAAAATTTTTGATATTTCAACAAGAGAGTCATTACTATACAAATCATTGAAATTTTGATCCAAATAAGTCAAAATGTATACATAGAGGTCGTTTATGACTGAACTAAGTATAAATAAGCCAAAAATGATCAAATTTGACATTTTTCGATAGAAAAAACATTTTTTGAAAATTTTCGATTTTTCAACAAGAGAGTCATGACTATACAAATCATTGAAATTTTGATCCAAATAAGTCAAAATGTATACATAGTGGTCGTTTATGACTGAACTAAGTATAAATAAGCCAAAAATGATCAAATTTGACATTTTTCGATAGAAAAAACATTTTTTGAAAATTTTCGATTTTTCAACAAGAGACTCATGACTATACAAATCATTGCAATTTTGATCCAAATAAGTCTTAATGTATACATAGAGGTCGTTTATGACTAGACTAATTATAAATAAGCCAAGATGATCAAATTTGACATTTTTCGATAGAACAACATTTTTTGAAAATTTTCGATTTTTCAACAAGAGACTCATGACTATACAAATCATTGCAATTTTGATCCAAATAAGTCAAAATGTATACATAGAAGTCGTTTATGACTGGACTAAGTATAAATAATCCAAAAATGATCAAATTTGACATTTTTCGATAGAAAAAACATTTTTTGAAAATTTTCGATTTTTCAACAAGAGAGTCATTACTATACAAATCATTGAAATTTTGATCCAAATAAGTCAAAATGTATACATAGAGGTCGTTTATGACTGAACTAAGTATAAATAAGCCAAAAATGATCAAATTTGACATTTTTCGATAGAAAAAACATTTTTTGAAAATTTTCGATTTTTCAACAAGAGAGTCATGACTATAGAAATCATTAAAATTTTGATCCAAATAAGTGAAAATGTATACATAGAGGTCGTTTATGACTGGACTAAGTATAAATAAGCCAAAAATGATCAAATTTGACAATTTTCGATAGAAAAAACATTTTTTGAAAATTTTCGATTTTTCAACTAGAGAGTCATGACTATACAAATCATTAAAATTTTGATCCAAATAAGTGAAAATGTATACATAGAGGTCGTTTATGACTGGACTAAGTATAAATAAGCCAAAAATGATCAAATTTGACATTTTTCGATAGAAAAAACATTTTTTGAAAATTTTCGATTTTTCAACAAGAGAGTCATGACTATACAAATCATTAAAATTTTGATCCAAATAAGTCAAAATGTATACATAGAGGTCGTTTATGACTGGACTAAGTATAAATAAGCCAAAAATGATCAAATTTGACATTTTTCGATAGAAAAAACATTTTTTGAAAATTTTCGATTTTTCAACAAGAGAGTCATGACTATACAAATCATTAAAATTTTGATCCAAATAAGTCAAAATGTATACATAGAGGTCGTTTATGACTGGACTAAGTATAAATAAGCCAAAAATGATCAAATTTGACATTTTTCGATAGAAAAAACATTTTTTGAAAATTTTCGATTTTTCAACAAGAGAGTCATGACCTTACAAATCATTTCAATTTTGATCCAAATAAGTCAAAATGTATACATAGAGGTCGTTTATGACTGGACTAAGTATAAATAAGCCGAAAATGATCAAATTTGACATTTTTCGATAGAAAAAACATTTTTTGAATATTTTCGATTTTTCAACAAGAGACTCATGACTATACAAATCATTGAAAAATTGATCCAAATAAGTCAAAATGTATACGTAGAGGTCGTTTATGACTGGACTAAGTATAAATAAGCCAAAAATGATCAAATTTGACATTTTTCGATAGAAAAAACATTTTTTGAAAATTTTCGATTTTTCAACAAGAGAGTCATGACTATACAAATCATTAAAATTTTGATCCAAATAAGTCAAAATGTATACATAGAGGTCGTTTATGACTGGACTAAGTATAAATAAGCCAAAAATGATCAAATTTGACATTTTTTGATAGAAAAAACATTTTTTGAATATTTTCGATTTTTCAACAAGAGAGTCATGACTATACAAATCATTGAAATTTTGATACAAATAAGTCAAAATGTATACATAGAGGTCGTTTATGACTGGAATAAGTATAAATAAGCCAAAAATGATCAAATTTGACATTTTTTGATAGAAAAAACATTTTTTGAAAATTTTCGATTTTTCAACAAGTGAGTCATGACTATACAAATCATTGAAATTTTGATCCAAATAAGTCAAAATGTATACATAGAGGTCGTTTATGACTGGACTAAGTACAAATAAGCCAAAAATGATCAAATTTGACATTTTTCGATAGAAAAAACATTTTTTGAAAATTTTCGATTTTTCAACAAGAGACTCATGACTACCCAAATCATTGAAATTTTGATCCAAATAAGTCAAAATATATACATAGAGGTCGTTTATGACTGGACTAATTATAAATAAGCCAAGATGATCAAATTTGACATTTTTCGATAGAACAACATTTTTTGAAAATTTTCGATTTTTCAACAAGAGACTCATGACTATACAAATCATTGCAATTTTGATCCAAATAAGTCAAAATGTATACATAGAAGTCGTTTATGACTGGACTAAGTATAAATAATCCAAAAATGATCAAATTTGACATTTTTCGATAGAAAAAACATTTTTTGAAAATTTTCGATATTTCAACAAGAGAGTCATTACTATACAAATCATTGAAATTTTGATCCAAATAAGTCAAAATGTATACATAGAGGTCGTTTATGACTGAACTAAGTATAAATAAGCCAAAAATGATCAAATTTGACATTTTTCGATAGAAAAAACATTTTTTGAAAATTTTCGATTTTTCAACAAGAGAGTCATGACTATACAAATCATTAAAATTTTGATCCAAATAAGTGAAAATGTATACATAGAGGTCGTTTATGACTGGACTAAGTATAAATAAGCCAAAAATGATCAAATTTGACATTTTTCGATAGAAAAAACATTTTTTGAAAATTTTCGATTTTTCAACAAGAGAGTCATGACTATACAAATCATTAAAATTTTGATCCAAATAAGTCAAAATGTATACATAGAGGTCGTTTATGACTGGACTAAGTATAAATAAGCCAAAAATGATCAAATTTGACATTTTTCGATAGAAAAAACATTTATTGAAAATTTTCGATTTTTCAACAAGAGAGTCATGACTATACAAATCATAAAATTTTGATCCAAATAAGTCAAAATGTATACATAGAGGTCGTTTATGACTGGACTAAGTATAAATAAGCCAAAAATGATCAAATTTGACATTTTTCGATAGAAAAAAACATTTTTTGAAAATTTTCGATTTTTCAACAAGAGAGTCATGACTTTACAAATCATTGCAATTTTGATCCAAATAAGTCAAAATGTATACATAGAGGTCGCTTATGACTGGACTAAGTATTAATAAGCCAAAAAAGATCAAATTTGACATTTTTCGATCGAAAAAACATTTTTTGAAAATTTTTGATTTTTCAACTAGAGAGTCATGACTTTACGATTCATTGCAATTTTGATCCAAATAAGTCAAAATGTATACATAGAGGTCGTTTATGACTGGACTAAGTATTAATAAGCCAAAAATGATCAAATTTGACATTTTTCGATAGAAAAAACATTTTTTGAAAATTTTCGATTTTTCAACAAGAGAGTCATGACCTTACAAATCATTTCAATTTTGATCCAAATAAGTCAAAATGTATACATAGAGGTCGTTTATGACTGGACTAAGTATAAATAAGCCAAAAATGATCAAATTTGACATTTTTCGATAGAAAAAACATTTTTTGAATATTTTCGATTTTTCAACAAGAGACTCATGACTATACAAATCATTGAAAAATTGATCCAAATAAGTCAAAATGTATACGTAGAGGTCGTTTATGACTGGACTAAGTATAAATAAGCCAAAAATGATCAAATTTGACATTTTTCGATAGAAAAAACATTTTTTGAAAATTTTCGATTTTTCAACAAGAGAGTCATGACTATACAAATCATTAAAATTTTGATCCAAATAAGTCAAAATGTATACATAGAGGTCGTTTATGACTGGACTAAGTATAAATAAGCCAAAAATGATCAAATTTGACATTTTTTGATAGAAAAAACATTTTTTGAATATTTTCGATTTTTCAACAAGAGAGTCATGACTATACAAATCATTGAAATTTTGATACAAATAAGTCAAAATGTATACATAGAGGTCGTTTATGACTGGAATAAGTATAAATAAGCCAAAAATGATCAAATTTGACATTTTTTGATAGAAAAAACATTTTTTGGAAATTTTCGATTTTTCAACAAGAGAGTCATGACTATACAAATCATTGCAATTTTGATCCAAATAAGTCAAAATGTATACATAGAGGTCATATGACTGGACTAAGTATAAATAAGCCAAGAATGATCAAATTTGACATTTTACGATAGAAAAAATATTTTTTGAAAATTTTCGATTTTTCAACAAGAGACTCATGACTATACAAATCATTGCAATTTTGATCCAAATAAGTCAAAATGTATACATAGAGGTTGATTTATGACTGGACTAAGTATAAATAAGCCAAAAATGATCAAATTTGACATTTTTCGATAGAAAAAACATTTTTTGAAAATTTTCGATTTTTCAACAAGAGACTCATGACTATACAAATCATTGCAATTTTGATCCAAATAAGTCTAAATGTATACATAGAGGTCGTTTATGACTGGACTAATTATAAATAAGCCAAGATGATCAAATTTGACATTTTTCGATAGAACAACATTTTTTGAAAATTTTCGATTTTTCAACAAGAGACTCATGACTATACAAATCATTGCAATTTTGATCCAAATAAGTCAAAATGTATACATAGAAGTCGTTTATGACTGGACTAAGTATAAATAATCCAAAAATGATCAAATTTGACATTTTTCGATAGAAAAAACATTTTTTGAAAATTTTCGATTTTTCAACAAGAGAGTCATTACTATACAAATCATTGAAATTTGGATCCAAATAAGTCAAAATGTATACATAGAGGTCGTTTATGACTGAACTAAGTATAAATAAGCCAAAAATGATCAAATTTGACATTTTTCGATAGAAAAAACATTTTTTGAAAATTTTCGATTTTTCAACAAGAGAGTCATGACTATACAAATCATTAAAATTTTGATCCAAATAAGTCAAAATGTATACATAGAGGTCGTTTATGACTGGACTAAGTATAAATAAGCCAAAAATGATCAAATTTGACATTTTTCGATAGAAAAAAACATTTTTTGAAAATTTTCGATTTTTCAACAAGAGAGTCATGACTATACAAATCATTAAAATTTTGATCCAAATAAGTCAAAATGTATACATAGAGGTCGTTTATGACTGGACTAAGTATAAATAAGCCAAAAATGATCAAATTTGACATTTTTCGATAGAAAAAACATTTTTTGAAAATTTTCGATTTTTCAACAAGAGAGTCATGACTTTACAAATCATTGCAATTTTGATCCAAATAAGTCAAAATGTATACATAGAGGTCGCTTATGACTGGACTAAGTATTAATAAGCCAAAAAAGATCAAATTTGACATTTTTCGATCGAAAAAACATTTTTTGAAAATTTTTGATTTTTCAACTAGAGAGTCATGACTTTACGATTCATTGCAATTTTGATCCAAATAAGTCAAAATGTATACATAGAGGTCGTTTATGACTGGACTAAGTATTAATAAGCCAAAAATGATCAAATTTGACATTTTTCGATAGAAAAAACATTTTTTGAAAATTTTCGATTTTTCAACAAGAGAGTCATGACCTTACAAATCATTTCAATTTTGATCCAAATAAGTCAAAATGTATACATAGAGGTCGTTTATGACTGGACTAAGTATAAATAAGCCAAAAATGATCAAATTTGACATTTTTCGATAGAAAAAACATTTTTTGAATATTTTCGATTTTTCAACAAGAGACTCATGACTATACAAATCATTGAAAAATTGATCCAAATAAGTCAAAATGTATACGTAGAGGTCGTTTATGACTGGACTAAGTATAAATAAGCCAAAAATGATCAAATTTGACATTTTTCGATAGAAAAAACATTTTTTGAAAATTTTCGATTTTTCAACAAGAGAGTCATGACTATACAAATCATTAAAATTTTGATCCAAATAAGTCAAAATGTATACATAGAGGTCGTTTATGACTGGACTAAGTATAAATAAGCCAAAAATGATCAAATTTGACATTTTTTGATAGAAAAAACATTTTTTGAATATTTTCGATTTTTCAACAAGAGAGTCATGACTATACAAATCATTGAAATTTTGATACAAATAAGTCAAAATGTATACATAGAGGTCGTTTATGACTGGAATAAGTATAAATAAGCCAAAAATGATCAAATTTGACATTTTTTGATAGAAAAAACATTTTTTGAAAATTTTCGATTTTTCAACAAGTGAGTCATGACTATACAAATCATTGAAATTTTGATCCAAATAAGTCAAAATGTATACATAGAGGTCGTTTATGCCTGGACTAAGTACAAATAAGCCAAAAATGATCAAATTTGACATTTTTCGATAGAAAAAACATTTTTTGAAAATTTTCGATTTTTCAACAAGAGAATCATGACTACCCAAATCATTGAAATTTTGATCCAAATAAGTCAAAATATAAACATAGAGGTCGTTTATGACTGGACTAATTATAAATAAGCCAAGATGATCAAATTTGACATTTTTCGATAGAACAACATTTTTTGAAAATTTTCGATTTTTCAACAAGAGACTCATGACTATACAAATCATTGCAATTTTGATCCAAATAAGTCAAAATGTATACATAGAAGTCGTTTATGACTGGACTAAGTATAAATAATCCAAAAATGATCAAATTTGACATTTTTCGATAGAAAAAACATTTTTTGAAAATTTTCGATATTTCAACAAGAGAGTCATTACTATACAAATCATTGAAATTTTGATCCAAATAAGTCAAAATGTATACATAGAGGTCGTTTATGACTGAACTAAGTATAAATAAGCCAAAAATGATCAAATTTGACATTTTTCGATAGAAAAAACATTTTTTGAAAATTTTCGATTTTTCAACAAGAGAGTCATGACTATACAAATCATTGAAATTTTGATCCAAATAAGTCAAAATGTATACATAGAGGTCGTTTATGACTGAACTAAGTATAAATAAGCCAAAAATGATCAAATTTGACATTTTTCGATAGAAAAAACATTTTTTGAAAATTTTCGATTTTTCAACAAGAGACTCATGACTATACAAATCATTGCAATTTTGATCCAAATAAGTCTAAATGTATACATAGAGGTCGTTTATGACTAGACTAATTATAAATAAGCCAAGATGATCAAATTTGACATTTTTCGATAGAACAACATTTTTTGAAAATTTTCGATTTTTCAACAAGAGACTCATGACTATACAAATCATTGCAATTTTGATCCAAATAAGTCAAAATGTATACATAGAAGTCGTTTATGACTGGACTAAGTATAAATAATCCAAAAATGATCAAATTTGACATTTTTCGATAGAAAAAACATTTTTTGAAAATTTTCGATTTTTCAACAAGAGAGTCATTACTATACAAATCATTGAAATTTTGATCCAAATAAGTCAAAATGTATACATAGAGGTCGTTTATGACTGAACTAAGTATAAATAAGCCAAAAATGATCAAATTTGACATTTTTCGATAGAAAAAACATTTTTTGAAAATTTTCGATTTTTCAACAAGAGAGTCATGACTATACAAATCATTAAAATTTTGATCCAAATAAGTGAAAATGTATACATAGAGGTCGTTTATGACTGGACTAAGTATAAATAAGCCAAAAATGATCAAATTTGACATTTTTCGATAGAAAAAAACATTTTTTGAAAATTTTCGATTTTTCAACAAGAGAGTCATGACTATACAAATCATTAAAATTTTGATCCAAATAAGTCAAAATGTATACATAGAGGTCGTTTATGACTGGACTAAGTATAAATACGCCAAAAATGATCAAATTTGATATTTTTCGATAGAAAAAACATTTTTTGAAAATTTTCGATTTTTCAACAAGAGAGTCATGACTTTACAAATCATTGCAATTTTGATCCAAATAAGTCAAAATGTATACATTGAGGTCGCTTATGACTGGAGTAAGTATTAATAAGCCAAAAAAGATCAAATTTGACATTTTTCGATCGAAAAAACATTTTTTGAAAATTTTTGATTTTTCAACTAGAGACTCATGACTTTACGATTCATTGCAATTTTGATCCAAATAATTTTAAATGTATACATAGAGGTCGTTTATGACTGGACTAAGTATTAATAAGCCAAAAATGATCAAATTTGACATTTTTCGATAGAAAAAACATTTTTTGAAAATTTTCGATTTTTCAACAAGAGAGTCATGACCTTACAAATCATTGCATTTTTGATCCAAATAAGTCAAAATGTATACATAGAGGTCGATTATGACTGGACTAAGTATTAATAAGCCAAAAATGATCAAATTTGACATTTTTCGATAGAAAAAACATTTTTTGAAAATTTTCGATTTTTCAACAAGAGAGTCATGACTATACAAACCATTGCAATTTTGATCCAAATAAGTCAAAATGTATACAAAGAGGTCGTTTATGACTGGACTAAGTATAAATAAGCCAAAAATGATCAAATTTGACATTTTTCGATAGAAAAAACATTTTTTGAAAATTTCCGATTTTTCAACAAGAGACTCATGACTATAAAAATCATTTCAATTTTGATCCAAATACGTCAAAATGTATACATAGAGGTCGTTTAGGACTGGACTAAGTATAAATAAGCCAAAAATGTTCAAATTTGACATTTTTCGATAGAAAAAACATTTTTTGAAAATTTTCGATTTTTCAACAAGAGACTCATGACTATACAAATCATTGAAAAATTGATCCAAATAAGTCAAAATGTATACATAGAGGTCGTTTATGACTGGACTAAGTATAAATAAGCCAAAAATGATCAAATTTGACATTTTTCGATAGAAAAAACATTTTTTGAAAATTTTCGATTTTTCAACAAGAGAGTCATGACTTTACAAATCATTGCAATTTTGATCCAAATAAGTCAAAATGTATACATAGAGGTCGCTTATGACTGGACTAAGTATTAATAAGCCAAAAAAGATCAAATTTGACATTTTTCGATCGAAAAAACATTTTTTGAAAATTTTTGATTTTTCAACTAGAGAGTCATGACTTTACGATTCATTGCAATTTTGATCCAAATAATTTTAAATGTATACATAGAGGTCGTTTATGACTGGACTAAGTATTAATAAGCCAAAAATGATCAAATTTGACATTTTTCGATAGAAAAAACATTTTTTGAAAATTTTCGATTTTTCAACAAGAGAGTCATGACCTTACAAATCATTGCATTTTTGATCCAAATAAGTCAAAATGTATACATAGAGGTCGATTATGACTGGACTAAGTATTAATAAGCCAAAAATGATCAAATTTGACATTTTTCGATAGAAAAAACATTTTTTGAAAATTTTCGATTTTTCAACAAGAGAGTCATGACTATACAAACCATTGCAATTTTGATCCAAATAAGTCAAAATGTATACAAAGAGGTCGTTTATGACTGGACTAAGTATAAATAAGCCAAAAATGATCAAATTTGACATTTTTCGATAGAAAAAAACATTTTTTGAAAATTTCCGATTTTTCAACAAGAGACTCATGACTATAAAAATCATTTCAATTTTGATCCAAATACGTCAAAATGTATACATAGAGGTCGTATATGACTGGACTAAGTATAAATAAGCCAAAAATGTTCAAATTTGACATTTTTCGATAGAAAAAACATTTTTTGAAAATTTTCGATTTTTCAACAAGAGACTCATGACTATACAAATCATTGAAAAATTGATCCAAATAAGTCAAAATGTATACATAGAGGTCGTTTATGACTGGACTAAGTATAAATAAGCCAAAAATGATCAAATTTGACATTTTTTGATAGAAAAACATTTTTGAATATTTTCGATTTTTCAACAAGAGAGTCATGACTATACAAATCATTGAAATTTTGATACAAATAAGTCAAAATGTATACATAGAGGTCGTTTATGACTGGACTAAGTATAAATAAGCCAAAAATGATCAAATTTGACATTTTTCGATAGAAAAAAACTTTTTTTGAAAATTTTCGATTTTTCAACAAGAGACTCATGACTATACAAATCATTGCAATTTTGATCCAAATAAGTCAAAATGTATACATAGAGGTCGTTTATGACTGGACTAAGTATAAATAAGCCAAAAATGATCAAATTTGACATTTTTCAATAGAAAAAACATTTTTTGAAAATTTTCGATTTTTCAACAAGAGAGTCATGACTATACAAATCATTAAAATTTTGATCCAAATAAGTCAAAATGTATACATAGAGGTAGTTTATGACTGGACTAAGTATAAATAAGCCAAAAATGATCAAATTTGACATTTTTCGATAGAAAAAACATTTTTTGAAAATTTTCGATTTTTCAACAAGAGAGTCATGACTATACAAATCATTGCAATTTTGATCCAAATAAGTCAAAATGTATTCATAGAGGTCATATGACTGGACTAAGTATAAATAAGCCAAGAATGATCAAATTTGACAATTTTCGATAGAAAAAATATTTTTTGAAAATTTTCGATTTTTCAACAAGAGCGTCATGACTATACAAATCATTGCAATTTTGATCCAAATAAGTCAAAATGTATACATAGAGGTTGATTTATGACTGGACTAAGTATAAATAAGCCAAAAATGATCAAATTTGACATTTTTCGATAGAAAAAACATTTTTTGAAAATTTTCGATTTTTCAACAAAAGACTCATGACTATACAAATCATTGCAATTTTGATCCAAATAAGTCTAAATGTATACATAGAGGTCGATTATGACTGGACTAAGTATTAATAAGCCAAAAATGATCAAATTTGACATTTTTCGATAGAAAAAACATTTTTTGAAAATTTTCGATTTTTCAACAAGAGAGTCATGACTATACAAACCATTGCAATTTTGATCCAAATAAGTCAAAATGTATACAAAGAGGTCGTTTATGACTGGACTAAGTATAAATAAGCCAAAAATGATCAAATTTGACAATTTTTTTATAGAAAAAACATTTTTTGAATATTTTCGATTTTTCAACAAGAGAGTCATGACTATACAAATCATTGAAATTTTGATACAAATAAGTCAAAATGTATACATAGAGGTCGTTTATGACTGGAATAAGTATAAATAAGCCAAAAATGATCAAATTTGACATTTTTTGATAGAAAAAACATTTTTTGAAAATTTTCGATTTTTCAACAAGTGAGTCATGACTATACAAATCATTGAAATTTTGATCCAAATAAGTCAAAATGTATACATAGAGGTCGATTATGACTGGACTAAGTACAAATAAGCCAAAAATGATCAAATTTGACATTTTTCGATAGAAAAAACATTTTTTGAAAATTTTCGATTTTTCAATAAGAGACTCATGACTATACAAATCATTGAAATTTTTATCCAGATAAGTCAAAATATATACATAGAGGTCGTTTATGACTGGACTAAGTATAAATAAGCCAAAAATTATCAAATTTGACATTTTTCGATAGAAAAAACATTTTTTGAAAATTTTTGATTTTTCAATAAGAGGGTTATGACTATACAAATCATTGAAATTTTGATCTAAATAAGTCAAAATGTAAACATAGAGGTCGTTTATGACTGGAGTAAGTATAAATAAGCCAAAAATGATCAAATTTGACATTTTTCGATAGAAAAAACATTTTTTGAATATTTTCGATTTTTCAACAAGAGAGTCATGACTATACAAATCATTGAAATTTTGATAGAAATAAGTCAAAATGTATACATAGAGGTCGTTTATGACTGGACTAAATAAGCCAAAAATGATCAAATTAGACATTTTTCGATAGTAAAAACATTTTTTGAAAATTTTCGATTCTTCAACAAGAGACTCATGACTATACAAATCATTGAAAAATTGATCCAAATAAGTCAAAATGTATACATAGAGGTCGTTTATGACTGGACTAAGTATAAATAAGCCAAAAATTATCAAATTTGACATTTTTCGATAGAAAAAACATTTTTTGAAAATTTTTGATTTTTCAATAAGAGGGTTATGACTATACAAATCATTGAAATTTTGATCTAAATAAGTCAAAATGTATACATAGAGGTCGTTATGACTGGACTAAGTATAAATCAGCCAAAAATGATCAAATTTGACATTTTTCGGTAGAAAAAACATTTTTTGAAAATTTTCGATTTTTCAACAAGAGAATCATGACTATACAAATCATTGAAATTTTGATCCAAATAAGTCAAAATGTATACATAGAGGTCGGTTATGACTGGACTAAGTATAAATAAGCCAAAAATGATCAAATTTGACATTTTTCGATAGAAAAAACATTTTTTGAAAATTTTCGATTTTTCAACAAGAGACTCATGACTATACAAATCATTTCAATTTTGATCCAAATAAGTCAAAATGTATACATAGAGGTCGTTTATGACTGGACTAAGTATAAATAAGCCAAAAATGATCAAATTTGACATTTTTCGATAGAAAAAACATTTTTTGAAAATTTTCGATTTTTCAACAAGAGACTCATGACTATACAAATCATTGAAAAATTGATCCAAATAAGTCAAATTGTATACATAGAGGTCGTTTATGACTGGACTAAGTATAAATAAGCCAAAATTGATCAAATTTGACATTTTTCGATAGAAAAAACATTTTTTGAAAATTTTCGATTTTTCAACAAGAGAGTCATGACTATACAAATCATTAAAATTTTGATCCAAATAAGTCAAAATGTATACATAGAGGTCGTTTATGACTGGACTTAGTATAAATAAGCCAAAAATGATCAAATTTGACAATTTTTTTATAGAAAAAACATTTTTTGAATATTTTCGATTTTTCAACAAGAGAGTCATGACTATACAAATCATTGAAATTTTGATACAAATAAGTCAAAATGTATACATAGAGGTCGTTTATGACTGGAATAAGTATAAATAAGCCAAAAATGATCAAATTTGACATTTTTTGATAGAAAAAACATTTTTTGAAAATTTTCGATTTTTCAACAAGTGAGTCATGACTATACAAATCATTGAAATTTTGATCCAAATAAGTCAAAATGTATACATAGAGGTCGATTATGACTGGACTAAGTACAAATAAGCCAAAAATGATCAAATTTGACATTTTTCGATAGAAAAAACATTTTTTGAAAATTTTCGATTTTTCAACAAGAGACTCATGACTATACAAATCATTGAAATTTTTATCCAGATAAGTCAAAATATATACATAGAGGTCGTTTATGACTGGACTAAGTATAAATAAGCCAAAAATTATCAAATTTGACATTTTTCGATAGAAAAAACATTTTTTGAAAATTTTTGATTTTTCAATAAGAGGGTTATGACTATACAAATCATTGAAATTTTGATCTAAATAAGTCAAAATGTAAACATAGAGGTCGTTTATGACTGGAGTAAGTATAAATAAGCCAAAAATGATCAAATTTGACATTTTTCGATAGAAAAAACATTTTTTGAATATTTTCGATTTTTCAACAAGAGAGTCATGACTATACAAATCATTGAAATTTTGATACAAATAAGTCAAAATGTATACATAGAGGTCGTTTATGACTGGAATAAGTATAAATAAGCCAAAAATGATCAAATTTGACATTTTTTGATAGAAAAAACATTTTTTGAAAATTTTCGATTTTTCAACAAGAGACTCATGACTATACAAATCATTGCAATTTTGATCCAAATAAGTCAAAATGTATACAAAGAGGTCGTTTATGACTGGACTAAGTATAAATAAGCCAAAAATGATCAAATTTGACATTTTTCGATAGAAAAAACATTTTTTGAAAATTTTTGATTTTTCAACAAGAGAGTCATGACTATACAAATCATTGCAATTTTGATCCAAATAAGTCAAAATGTATACATAGAGGTCGTTTATGACTGGACTAAGTATAAATAAGCCAAAAATGATCAAATTTGACATTTTTTGATAGAAAAAACATTTTTTGAATATTTTCGATTTTTCAACAAGAGAGTCATGACTATACATATCATTGAAATTTTGATAGAAATAAGTCAAAATGTATACATAGAGGTCGTTTATGACTGGACTAAATAAGCCAAAAATGATCAAATTAGACATTTTTCGATAGTAAAAACATTTTTTGAAAATTTTCGATTCTTCAACAAGAGACTCATGACTATACAAATCATTGAAAAATTGATCCAAATAAGTCAAAATGTATACATAGAGGTCGTTTATGACTGGACTAAGTATAAATAAGCCAAAAATGATCAAATTTGACATTATTCGATAGAAAAAACATTTTTTGAAAATTTTCGATTTTTCAACAAGAGACTCATGACTATACAAATCATCGCAATTTTGATACAAATAAGTCAAAATGTATACATAGAGGTCGTTTATGACTGGACTAAGTATAAATAAGCCAAAAATGATCAAATTTGACATTTTTCGATAGAAAAAACATTTTTTGAAAATTTTTGATTTTTCAACAAGAGGGTCATGTTTATACAAATCTTTGAAATTTTGATCCAAATAAGTCAAAATGTATACAAAGAGGTCGTTTATGACTGGACTAAGTATAAATAAACCAAAAATGATCAAATTTGACATTTTTCGATAGAAAAAACATTTTTTGAAAATTTTCGATTTTTCAACAAGAGAGTCATTACTATACAAATCATTGAAATTTTGATCTGCATAAGTCAAAATGTATACATAGAGGTCGTTTATGACTGGACTAAGTATAAATAAGCCAAAAATGATCAAATTTGACATTTTTTGATAGAAAAAGCATTTTTTGAAAATTTTCGATTTTTCAACAAGAGACTCATGACTATACAAATCAATGCAATTTTGATCCAAATAAGTCAAAATGTATACATAGAGGTCGTTTATGACTGGACTAAGTATAAATGAGCCAAAAATGATCAAATTAGACATTTTTTGATAGAAAAAACATTTTTTGAAAATTTTCGATTTTTCAACAAGAGACTCATGACTATACAAATCATTGAAATTTTGATCCAAATAAGTCAAAATGTATAGATAGAGGTCGTTTATGACTGGACTAAGTATAAATAAGCCAAAAATGATCAAACTTGACATTTTTCGATAGAAAAAACATTTTTTGAAAATTTCGATTTTTCAACAAGAGAGTCATGACTATACAAATCATTGAAATTTTGATCCAAATAAGTCAAAATGTATACCTAGTGGTCGTTTATGACTGCACTAAGTATAAATAAGCCAAAAATGATAAAATTAGACATTTTTCGATAGAAAAAACATTTTTTGAAAATTTTCGATTTTTCAACAAGAGACTCATGACTATACAAATCATTGCTATTTTGATCCAAATAAGTCAAAATGTATACATAGAGGTCGTTTATGACTGGGCTAAGTATAAATGAGCCAAAAATGATCAAATTTGACATTTTTCGATAGAAAAAACATTTTTTGAAAATTTTTGATTTTTCAACAAGAGACTCATGACTATACAAATCATTGCAATTTTGATCCAAATAAGTCAAAATGTATACATAGAGGTCGTTTATGACTGGACTAAGTATAAATAAGCCAAAAATGATCAAATTTGACATTTTTTGATAGAAAAAACATTATTTGAAAATTTTCGATTTTTTAACAAGAGAGTCATGACTATACAAATCATTGAAATTTTGATCCAAATAAGTCAAAATGTATACATAGAGGTCGTTTATGACTGGACTAAGTATAAATAAGCCAAAAATTATCAAATTTGACATTTTTCGATAGAAAAAACATTTTTGATCCAAATAAGTCAAAATGTATACATAGAGGTCGTTTATGACTGGGATAAATATAAATAAGCCAAAAATGATCAAATATGACATTTTTTGATAGAAAAAACATTTTTTGAAAATTTTCGATTTTTCAACAAGAGAGTCGTGACTATACAAATCATAGAAATTTTGATCCAAATAAGTCAAAATGTATACATAGAGGTCGTTTATGACTGGACTAAGTATAAATAAGCCAAAAATGATCAAATTTGACATTTTTCGATAGAAAAAAAATTTTTGGAAAATTTTTGATTTTTCAACAAGAGACTCATGACTATACAAATCATTGCAATTTTGATCCAAATAAGTCAAAATGTATACATAGAGGTCGTTTATGACTGGACTAAGTATCAATAAGCCAAAAATGATCAAATTTGACATTTTTCGATAGAAAAAACATTTTTTGAAAATTTTCGATTTTTCAACAAGAGAGTCATTACTATACAAATCATTGAAATTTTGATCTGCATAAGTCAAAATGTATACATAGAGGTCGTTTATGACTGGACTAAGTATAAATAAGCCAAAAATGATCAAATTTGACATTTTTTGATAGAAAAAGCATTTTTTGAAAATTTTCGATTTTTCAACAAGAGAGTCATGACTATACAAATCATTGAAATTTTGATCCAAATAAGTCAAAATGTATACATAGAGGTCGTTTATGACTGGACTAAGTATAAATAAGCCAAAAATGATCAAATTTGACATTTTTCGATAGAAAAAACATTTTTTGAAAATTTTCGATTTTTCAACAAGAGACTCATGACTATACAAATCATTGCAATTTTGATCCAAATAAGTCAAAATGTATACATAGAGGTCGTTTATGACTGGACTAAGTATCAATAAGCCAAAAATGATCAAATTTGACATTTTTTGATAGAAAAATCATTTTTTGAAAATTTTCGATTTTTCAACAAGAGAGTCATGACAATACAAATCATTGAAATTTTGATCCAAATAAGTCAAAATGTATACCTAGAGGTCGTTTATGACTGCACTAAGTATAAATAAGCCAAAAATGATCAAATTTGACATTTTTCGATAGAAAAAATATTTTTTGAAAATTTTCGATTTTTCAACAAGAGGGTCATGACTATACAAATCATTGCAATTTTGATCCAAATAAGTCAAAATGTATAGATAGAGGTCGTTTATGACTGGACTAAGTATAAATAAGCCAAAAATGATCAAACTTGACATTTTTCGATAGAAAAAACATTTTTTGAAAATTTCGATTTTTCAACAAGAGAGTCATGACTATACAAATCATTGAAATTTTGATCCAAATAAGTCAAAATGTATACCTAGAGGTCGTTTATGACTGCACTAAGTATAAATAAGCCAAAAATGATAAAATTAGACATTTTTCGATAGAAAAAACATTTTTTGAAAATTTTCGATTTTTCAACAAGAGACTCATGACTATACAAATCATTGCTATTTTGATCCAAATAAGTCAAAATGTATACATAGAGGTCGTTTATGACTGGGCTAAGTATAAATGAGCCAAAAATGATCAAATTTGACATTTTTCGATAGAAAAAACATTTTTTGAAAATTTTTGATTTTTCAACAAGAGACTCATGACTATACAAATCATTGCAATTTTGATCCAAATAAGTCAAAATGTATACATAGAGGTCGTTTATGACTGGACTAAGTATAAATAAGCCAAAAATGATCAAATTTGACATTTTTTGATAGAAAAAACATTATTTGAAAATTTTCGATTTTTTAACAAGAGAGTCATGACTATACAAATCATTGAAATTTTGATCCAAATAAGTCAAAATGTATACATAGAGGTCGTTTATGACTGGACTAAGTATAAATAAGCCAAAAATGATCAAATATGACATTTTTTGATAGAAAAAACAATTTTGAAAATTTTCGATTTTTCAACAAGAGACTCATGACTATACAAATTATTGAAATTTTGATTCAAATAAGTCAAAATGTATACATAGAGGTCGTTTATGACTGGACTAAGTATAAATAAGCCAAAAATGATCAAATTTGACATTTTTTGATAGATAAAACATTTTTTGAAAATTTTCGATTTTTCAACAAGAGAGTCATGACTATACAAATCATTGAAATTTTGATCCAAATAAGTCAAAATGTATACATAGAGGTCGTTTATGACTGGACTAAGTATAAATAAGCCAAAAATGATCAAATTTGACATTTTTCGATAGAAAAAACATTTTTTGAAAATTTTCGATTTTTCAACAAGAGACTCATGACTATACAAATCATTGCAATTTTGATCCAAATAAGTCAAAATGTATACATAGAGGTCGTTTATGACTGGACTAAGTATCAATAAGCCAAAAATGATCAAATTTGACATTTTTTGATAGAAAAATCATTTTTTGAAAATTTTCGATTTTTCAACAAGAGAGTCATGACTATACAAATCATTGAAATTTTGATCCAAATAAGTCAAAATGTATACCTAGAGGTCGTTTATGACTGCACTAAGTATAAATAAGCCAAAAATGATCAAATTTGACATTTTTCGATAGAAAAAATATTTTTTGAAAATTTTCGATTTTTCAACAAGAGGGTCATGACTATACAAATCATTGCAATTTTGATCCAAATAATTCAAAATGTATACATAGAGGTAGTTTATGACTGGACTAAGTATAAATAAGCCAAAAATGATCAAATTTGACATTTTTCGATAGAAAAAACATTTTTTGAAAATTTTCGATTTTTCAACAAGAGACTCATGACTATACAAATCATTGCAATTTTGATCCAAATAAGTCAAAATGTATACATAGAGGTCGTTTATGACTGGACTTATTATAAATAAGCCAAGATGATCAAATTAGACATTTTTCGATAGAAAAAACATTTTTTTAAAATTTTCGATTTTTCAACAAGAGACTCATGACTATACAAATCATTGCTATTTTGATCCAAATAAGTCAAAATGTATACATAGAGGTCGTTTATGACTGGGCTAAGTATAAATGAGCCAAAAATGATCAAATTTGACATTTTTCGATAGAAAAAACATTTTTTGAAAATTTTTGATTTTTCAACAAGAGACTCATGACTATACAAATCATTGCAATTTTGATCCAAATAAGTCAAAATGTATACATAGAGGTCGTTTATGACTGGACTAAGTATAAATAAGCCAAAAATTATCAAATTTGACATTTTTCGATAGAAAAAACATTTTTTGAAAATATTCGATTTTTCAACAAGAGAGTCATGACTATACAAATCATTGCAATTTTGATCCAAATAAGTAAAAATGTATACATAGAGGTCGTTTATGACTGGGATAAATATAAATAAGCCAAAAATGATCAAATATGACATTTTTTGATAGAAAAAACATTTTTTGAAAATTTTCGATTTTTCAACAAGAGAGTCATGACTATACAAATCATTGAAATTTTGATCCAAATAAGTCAAAATGTATACCTAGAGGTCGTTTATGACTGCACTAAGTATAAATAAGCCAAAAATGATCAAATTTGACATTTTTCGATAGAAAAAAATATTTTTTGAAAATTTTCGATTTTTCAACAAGAGGGTCATGACTATACAAATCATTGCAATTTTGATCCAAATAAGTCCAAATGTATACATAGAGGTAGTTTATGACTGGACTTATTATAAATAAGCCAAGATGATCAAATTTGACATTTTTCGATAGAAAAAACATTTTTTGAAAATTTTCGATTTTTCAACAAGAGAGTCATGACCTTACTAATCATTGCAATTTTGATCCAAATAAGTCAAAATGTATACATAGAGGTCGTTTATGACTGGACTAAGTATTAATAAGCCAAAAATGATCAAATTTGACATTTTTCGATAGAAAAAACATTTTATGAAAATTTTCGATTTTTCAACTAGAGAGTCATGACTTTACGATTCATTGCAATTTTGATCCAAATAAGTCAAAATGTATACATAGAGGTCGTTTATGACGGGACTAAGTATTAATAAGCCAAAAATGATCAAATTTGACATTTTTCGATAGAAAAAACATTTTTTGAAAATTTTCGATTTTTCAACAAGATAGTCATTACTATACAAATCATTGCAATTTTGATCCAAATAAGTCAAAATGTAAACATAGAGGTCGTTTATGACTGGACTTATTATAAATAAGCCAAGATGATCAAATTTGACATTTTTCGATATAAAAAACATTTTTTGAAAATTTTCGATTTTTCAACAAGATACTCGTGACTATACAAATCATTGCAATTTTGATCCAAATAAGTCAAAATGTATACATAGAAGTCGTTTATGACTGGACTAAGTATAAATAATCCAAAAATGATCAAATTTGACATTTTTCGATAGAAAAAACATTTTTTGAAAATTTTCGATTTTTCAACAAGAGAGTCATTACTATAAAAATCATTGAAATTTTGATCCGCATAAGTAAATGTATACATAGAGGTCGTTTATGACTGGACTAAGTATAAATAAGCCAAAAATGATCAAATTTGACATTTTTTGATAGAAAAAACATTTTTTGAAAATTTCGATTTTTCAACAAGAGAGTCATGACTATACAAATCATTGAAATTTTGATCCAAATAAGTTAAAATGTATACATCGAGGTTGTTTATGACTGCACTAAGTATAAATAAGCCAAAAATGATCAAATTAGACATTTTTTGATAGAAAAAACATTTTTTGAAAATTTTCGATTTTTCAACAAGAGACTCATGACTATACAAATCATTGAAATTTTGATCCAAATAAGTCAAAATGTATAGATAGAAGTCGTTTATGACTGGACTAAGTATAAATAAGCCAAAAATGATCAAACTTGACATTTTTCAAACGATACATAGAGGTCGTTTATGACTGGACTAAGTATAAATAAGCCAAAAATTATCAAATTTGACATTTTTCGATAGAAAAAACATTTTTTGAAAATATTCGATTTTTCAACAAGAGAGTCATGACTATACAAATCATTGCAATTTTGATCCAAATAAGTCAAAATGTATACATAGAGGTCGTTTATGACTGGGATAAATATAAATAAGCCAAAAATGATCAAATATGACATTTTTTGATAGAAAAAACAATTTTGAAAATTTTCGATTTTTCAACAAGAGACTCATGACTATACAAATTATTGAAATTTTGATCCAAATAAGTCAAAATGTATACATAGAGGTCGTTTATGACTGGAGTAAGTATAAATAAGCCAAAAATGATCAAATTTGACATTTTTTGATAGAAAAAAACATTTTTTGAAAATTTTCGATTTTTCAACAAGAGAGTCATGACTATACAAATCATAGAAATTTTGATCCAAATAAGTCAAAATGTATACATAGAGGTCGTTTATGACTGGACTAAGTATAAATAAGCCAAAAATGATCAAATTTGACATTTTTCGATAGAAAAAACATTTTTTGAAAATTTTCGATTTTTCAACAAGAGACTCATGACTATACAAATCATTGCAATTTTGATCCAAATAAGTCAAAATGTATACATAGAGGTCGTTTATGACTGGACTAAGTATCAATAAGCCAAAAATGATCAAATTTGACATTTTTTGATAGAAAAATCATTTTTTGAAAATTTTCGATTTTTCAACAAGAGAGTCATGACTATACAAATCATTGAAATTTTGATCCAAATAAGTCAAAATGTATACCTAGAGGTCGTTTATGACTGCACTAAGTATAAATAAGCCAAAAATGATCAAATTTGACATTTTTCGATAGAAAAAATATTTTTTGAAAATTTTCGATTTTTCAACAAGAGGGTCATGACTATACAAATCATTGCAATTTTGATCCAAATAAGTCAAAATGTATACATAGAGGTAGTTTATGACTGGACTAAGTATAAATAAGCCAAAAATGATCAAATTTGACATTTTTTGATAGAAAAATCATTTTTTGAAAATTTTCGATTTTTCAACAAGAGAGTCATGACTATACAAATCATTGAAATTTTGATCCAAATAAGTCAAAATGTATACATAGAGGTCGTTTATGACTGGACTAATTATAAATAAGCCAAGATGATCAAATTTGACATTTTTCGATAGAAAAAAACATTTTTTGAAAATTTTCGATTTTTCAACAAGAGACTCGTGACTATACAAATCATTGCAATTTTGACCCAAATAAGTCAAAACGTATACATAGAAGTCGTTTATGACTGGACTAAGTATAAATAATCCAAAAATGATCAAATTAGACATTTTTCGATAGAAAAAACATTTTTTGAAAATTTTCGATTTTTCAACAAGAGAGTCATTACTTTGCAAATCATTGCAATTTTGAACCAAATAAGTCAAAATGTATACATAGAGGTCGTTTATGACTGGACTAAGTATTAATAAGCCAAAAATGATCAAATTTGACATTTTTCGATAGAAAAACCATTTTTTGAAAATTTTCGATTTTTCAACAAGAGAGTCATGACCTTACAAATCATTGCAATTTTGATCCAAATAAGTCAAAATGTATACATAGAGGTCGTTTATGACTGGACTAAGTATTAATAAGCCAAAAATGATCAAATTGGACATTTTTCGATAGAAAAAACATTTAATGAAAATTTTCGATTTTTCAACTAGAGAGTCATGACTTTACGATTCATTGCAATTTTGATCCAAATAATTCAAAATGTATACATAGAGGTCGTTTATGACGGGACTAAGTATTAATAAGCCAAAAATGATCAAATTTGACATTTTTCGATAGAAAAAACATTTTTTGAAAATTTTCGATTTTTTCAACAAGAGAGTCATGACTATACAAATCATTGAAATTTTGATCCGCATAAGTCAAAATGTATACATAGAGGTCGTTTATGACTGGACTAAGTATAAATAAGCCAAAAATGATCAAATTTGACATTTTTTGATAGAAAAAACATTTTTTGAAAATTTTCGATTTTTCAACAAGAGAGTCATGACTATACAAATCATTGCAATTTTGATCCAAATAAGTCAAAATGTATACATAGAGGTCGTATATGACTGGACATAGTATAAATAAGCCAAAAATGATCAAATTTGACATTTTTTGATAGAAAAAACATTTTTTGAAAATTTTCGATTTTTCAACAAGTGAGTCATGACTATACAAATCATTGAAATTTTGATCCAAATAAGTCAAAATGTATACATAGAGGTCGTTTATGACTGGACTAAGTACAAATAAGCCAAAAATGATCAAATTTGACATTTTTCGATAGAAAAAACATTTTTTGAAAATTTTCGATTTTTCAATAAGAGATTCATGACTATACAAATCATTGAAATTTTGATCCAAATAAGTCAAAATGTATACATAGAGGTCGTTTATGACTGGAGTAAGTATAAATAAGCCAAAAATGATCAAATTTGACATTTTTCGATAGAAAAAACATTTTTTGAAAATTTTCGATTTTTCAACAAGAGACTCATGACTATACAAATCATTGCAATTTTGATCCAAATAAGTCAAAATGTATACAAAGAGGTCGTTTATGACTGGACTAAGTATAAATAAGGAAAAATTGATCAAATTTGACATTTTTTTAATAGAAAAAACATTTTTTGAATATTTTCGATTTTTCAACAAGAGAGTCATGACTATACAAATCATTGAAATTTTGATACAAATAAGTCAAAATGTATACAAAGAGGTCGTTTATGACTGGACTAAGTATAAATAAGCCAAAAATGATCAAATTTGACATTTTTCGATAGAAAAAACATTTTTTGAAAATTTTCGATTTTTCAACAAGAGACTCATGACTATACAAATCATTGCAATTTTGATCCAAATAAGTCAAAATGTATACATAGAGGTCGTTTATGACTGGACTAAGTATAAATAAGCCAAAAATGATCAAATTTGACATTTTTCGATAGAAAAAACATTTTTTGAAAATTTTCGATTTTTCAACAAGAGACTCATGACTATACAAATCATAGAAATTTTGATCCAAATAAGTCAAAATGTATACATAGAGGTCGTTTATGACTGGACTAAGTATAAATAAGCCAAAAATGATCAAATTTGACATTTTTCGATAGAAAAAAACATTTTTTGAAAATTTTTGATTTTTCAACAAGAGACTCATGACTATACAAATCATTGCAATTTTGATCCAAATAAGTCAAAATGTATACATAGAGGTCGTTTATGACTGGACTAAGTATAAATAAGCCAAAAATGATCAAATATGACATTTTTTGATAGAAAAAACAATTTTGAAAATTTTCGATTTTTCAACAAGAGACTCATGACTATACAAATTATTGAAATTTTGATCCAAATAAGTCAAAATGTATACATAGAGGTCGTTTATGACTGGACTAAGTATAAATAAGCCAAAAATGATCAAATTTGACATTTTTTGATAGAAAAAACATTTTTTGAAAATTTTCGATTTTTCAACAAGAGAGTCATGACTATACAAATCATTGAAATTTTGATCCAAATAAGTCAAAATGTATACATAGAGGTCGTTTATGACTGGACTAAGTATAAATAAGCCAAAAATGATCAAATTTGACATTTTTCGATAGAAAAAACATTTTTTGAAAATTTTCGATTTTTCAACAAGAGACTCATGACTATACAAATCATTGCAATTTTGATCCAAATAAGTCAAAATGTATACATAGAGGTCGTTTATGACTGGACTAAGTATCAATAAGCCAAAAATGATCAAATTTGACATTTTTTGATAGAAAAATCATTTTTTGAAAATTTTCGATTTTTCAACAAGAGAGTCATGACTATACAAATCATTGAAATTTTGATCCAAATAAGTCAAAATGTATACCTAGAGGTCGTTTATGACTGCACTAAGTATAAATAAGCCAAAAATGATCAAATTTGACATTTTTCGATAGAAAAAATATTTTTTGAAAATTTTCGATTTTTCAACAAGAGGGTCATGACTATACAAATCATTGCAATTTTGATCCAAATAAGTCAAAATGTATACATAGAGGTAGTTTATGACTGGACTAAGTATAAATAAGCCAAAAATGATCAAATTTGACATTTTTCGATAGAAAAAACATTTTTTGAAAATTTTCGATTTTTCAACAAGAGAGTCATGACTATACAAATCATTGCAATTTTGATCCAAATAAGTCAAAATATATACATAGAGGTCATATGACTGGACTAAGTATAAATAAGCCAAGAATGATCAAATTTGACATTTTTCGATAGAAAAAATATTTTTTGAAAATTTTCGATTTTTCAACAAGAGCGTCATGACTATACAAATCATTGCAATTTTGATCCAAATAAGTCAAAACGTATACATAGAGGTTGATTTATGACTGGACTAAGTATAAATAAGCCAAAAATGATCAAATTTGACATTTTTCGATAGAAAAAACATTTTTTGAAAATTTTCGATTTTTCAACAAGAGACTCATGACTATACAAATCATTGCAATTTTGATCCAAATAAGTCAAAATGTATACATAGAGGTCGTTTATGACTGGACTAATTATAAATAAGCCAAGATGATCAAATTTGACATTTTTCGATAGAAAAAACATTTTTTGAAAATTTTCGATTTTTCAACAAGAGACTCGTGACTATACAAATCATTGCAATTTTGATCCAAATAAGTCAAAACGTATACATAGAAGTCGTTTATGACTGGACTAAGTATAAATAATCCAAAAAAAATCAAATTTGACATTTTTCGATAGAAAAAACATTTTTTGAAAATTTTCGATTTTTCAACAAGAGAGTCATTACTTTGCAAATCATTGCAATTTTGAACCAAATAAGTCAAAATGTATACAAAGAGGTCGTTTATGACTGGACTAAGTATTAATAAGCCAAAAATGATCAAATTTGACATTTTTCGATAGAAAAAACATTTTTTGAAAATTTTCGATTTTTCAACAAGAGAGTCATGACCTTACAAATCATTGCAATTTTGTTCCAAATAAGTCAAAATGTATACATAGAGGTCGTTTATGACTGGACTAAGTATTAATAAGCCAAAAATGATCAAATTGGACATTTTTCGATAGAAAAAACATTTTATGAAAATTTTCGATTTTTCAACTAGAGAGTCATGACTTTACGATTCATTGCAATTTTGATCCAAATAAGTCAAAATGTATACATAGAGGTCGTTTATGACGGGACTAAGTATTAATAAGCCAAAGATGATCAAATTTGACATTTTTCGATAGAAAAAAAATTTTTTGAAAATTTTCGATTTTTCAACAAGAAAGTCATGACTTTACAAATCATTGAAATTTTGATCCAAATAAGTCAAAATGTATACATAGAGGTCGTTTATGACTGGACTAAGCACAAATAAGCCAAAAATGATCAAATTTGACATTTTTCGATAGAAAAAACATTTTTTGAAAATTTTCGATTTTTCAACAAGAGACTCATGACTATACAAATCATTGAAATTTTAATCCAAATAAGTCAAAATGTATACAAAGAGGTCGTTTATGACTGGACTAAGTATAAATAAGCCAAAAATGATCAAATTTGACATTTTTCGATAGAAAAAACATTTTTTGAAAATTTTCGATTTTTTCAACAAGAGAGTCATGACTATACAAATCATTGAAATTTTGATCCGCATAAGTCAAAATGTATACATAGAGGTCGTTTATGACTGGACTAAGTATAAATAAGCCAAAAATGATCAAATTTGACATTTTTTGATAGAAAAAACATTTTTTGAAAATTTTCGATTTTTCAACAAGAGAGTCATGACTATACAAATCATTGCAATTTTGATCCAAATAAGTCAAAATGTATACATAGAGGTCGTATATGACTGGACTTAGTATAAATAAGCCAAAAATGATCAAATTTGACATTTTTCGATAGAAAAAACATTTTTTGAAAATTTTCGATTTTTCAACAAGAGATTCATGACTATACAAATCATTGAAATTTTGATCCAAATAAGTCAAAATGTATACATAGAGGTCGTTTATGACTGGAGTAAGTATAAATAAGCCAAAAATGATCAAATTTGACATTTTTCGATAGAAAAAACATTTTTTGAAAATTTTCGATTTTTCAACAAGAGACTCATGACTATACAAATCATTGCAATTTTGATCCAAATAAGTCAAAATGTATACAAAGAGGTCGTTTATGACTGGACTAAGTATAAATAAGCCAAAAATGATCAAATTTGACATTTTTTGATAGAAAAAACATTTTTTGAATATTTTCGATTTTTCAACAAGAGAGTCATGACTATACAAATCATTGAAATTTTGATACAAATAAGTCAAAATGTATACAAAGAGGTCGTTTATGACTGGACTAAGTATAAATAAGCCAAAAATGATCAAATTTGACATTTTTCGATAGAAAAAACATTTTTTGAAAATTTTCGATTTTTCAACAAGAGACTCATGACTCTACAAATCATTGCAATTTTGATCCAAATAAGTCAAAATGTATACATAGAGGTCGTTTATGACTGGACTAAGTATAAATAAGCCAAAAATGATCAAATTTGACATTTTTCGATAGAAAAAACATTTTTTGAAAATTTTCGATTTTTCAACAAGAGACTCATGACTATACAAATCATTGAAATTTTGATACAAATAAGTCAAAATGTATACATAGAGGTCGTTTATGACTGGACTAAGTATAAATAAACCAAAAATGATCAAATTTGACATTTTTCGATAGAAAAAACATTTTTTGAAAATTTTCGATTTTTCAACAAGAGAGTCATGACTATACAAATCATTGAAATTTTGATCCGCATAAGTCAAAATGTATACATAGAGGTCGTTTATGACTGGACTAAGTATAAATAAGCCAAAAATGATCAAATTTGACATTTTTCGATAGAAAAAACATTTTTTGAAAATTTTCGATTTTTCAACAAGAGACTCATGACTATACAAATCATTGAAATTTTGATCCAAATAAGTCAAAATGTATACATAGAGGTCGTTTATGACTGGACTAAGTATAAATAAGCCAAAAATGATCAAATTTGACATTTTTCGATAGAAAAAACATTTTTTGAAAATTTTTGATTTTTCAACAAGAGGGTCATGTTTATACAAATCTTTGAAATTTTGATCCAAATAAGTCAAAATGTATACATAGAGGTCGTTTATGACTGGACTAAGTATAAATAAACCAAAAATGATCATATTTGACATTTTTCGATAGAAAAAACATTTTTTGAAAATTTTCGATTTTTCAACAAGAGAGTCATGACTATACAAATCATTGAAATTTTGATCCGCATAAGTCAAAATGTATACATAGAGGTCGTTTATGACTGGACTAAGTATAAATAAGCCAAAAATGATCAAATTTGACATTTTTTGATAGAAAAAACATTTTTTGAAAATTTTCGATTTTTCAACAAGAGAGTCATGACTATACAAATCATTGAAATTTTGATCCGCATAAGTCAAAATGTATACATAGAGGTCGTTTATGACTGGACTAAGTATAAATAAGCCAAAAATGATCAAATTTGACATTTTTCGATAGAAAAAACATTTTTTGAAAATTTTCGATTTTTCAACAAGAGACTCATGACTATACAAATCATTGAAATTTTGATCCAAATAAGTCAAAATGTATACATAGAGGTCGTTTATGACTGGACTAAGTATAAATAATCCAAAAATGATCAAATTTGACATTTTTCGATAGAAAAAACATTTTTTGAAAATTTTCGATTTTTCAACAAGAGAGTCATTACTATACAAATCATTGAAATTTTGATCCAAATAAGTCAAGATTTATACATAGAGGTCGTTTATGACTGAACTAAGTATAAATAAGCCAAAAATGATCAAATTTGACATTTTTCGATAGAAAAAACATTTTTTGAAAATTTTCGATTTTTCAACAAGAGAGTCATGACTATACAAATCATTGCAATTTTGATCCAAATAAGTCAAAATGTATACATAGAGGTCGTTTATGACTGGACTAAGTACAAATAAGCCAAAAATGATCAAATTTGACATTTTTCGATAGAAAAAACATTTTTTGAAAATTTTCGATTTTTCAACTAGAGAGTCATGACTATACAAATCATTGCAATTTTGATCCAAATAAGTCAAAATGTATACATAGAAGTCGTTTATGACTGGACTAAGTATAAATAATCCAAAAATGATCAAATTTGACATTTTTCGATAGAAAAAACATTTTTTGAAAATTTTCGATTTTTCAACAAGAGAGTCATTACTATACAAATCATTGAAATTTTCATCCAAATAAGTCAAAATTTATACATAGAGGTCGTTTATGACTGAACTAAGTATAAATAAGCCAAAAATGATCAAATTTGACATTTTTCGATAGAAAAAACATTTTTTGAAAATTTTCGATTTTTCAACAAGAGAGTCATGACTATACAAATCATTGCAATTTTGATCCAAATAAGTCAAAATGTATACATAGAGGTCGTTTATGACTGGACTAAGTACAAATAAGCCAAAAATGATCAAATTTGACATTTTTCGATAGAAAAAACATTTTTTGAAAATTTTCGATTTTTCAACTAGAGAGTCATGACTATACAAATCATTGCAATTTTGATCCAAATAAGTCAAAATGTATACATAGAGGTCGTTTATGACTGGACTAAGTATTAATAAGCCAAAAATGATCAAATTTGACATTTTTCGATAGAAAAAACATTTTTTGAAAATTTTCGATTTTTCAACAAGAAAGTCATGACTTTACAAATCATTGCAATTTTGATCCAAATAAGTCAAAATGTATACATAGAGGTCGATTATGACTGGACTAAGTATTAATAAGCCAAAAATGATCAAATTTGACATTTTTCGATGGAAAAAACATTTTTTGAAAATTTTCGATTTTTCAACAAGAGAGTTATGACTATACAAATCATTGCAATTTTGGTCCAAGTAAGTCAAAATGTATACAAAGAGGTCGTTTATGACTGGACTAAGTATAAATAAGCCAAAAATGATCAAATTTGACATTTTTCGATTGAAAAAACATTTTTTGAAAATTTTCGATTTTTTCAACAAGAGAGTCATGACTATACAAATCATTGCAATTTTGATCCAAATAAGTCAAAATGTATACATAGAGGTCGTTATGACTGGACTAAGTATTAATTAGCCAAAAATGATCAAATTTGACATTTTTCGATAGAAAAAACATTTTTTGAAAATTTTCGATTTTTCAACTAGAGAGTCATGACTTTACGATTCATTGCAATTTTGATCCAAATAAGTCAAAATGTATACATAGAGGTCGTTTATGACTGGACTAAGTATTAATAAGCCAAAAATGATCAAATTTGACATTTTTCGATAGAAAAAACATTTTTTGAAAATTTTCGATTTTTCAACAAGAAAGTCATGACTTTACAAATCATTGCAATTTTGATCCAAATAAGTCAAAATGTATACATAGAGGTCGATTATGACTGGACTAAGTATTAATAAGCCAAAAATGATCAAATTTGACATTTTTCGATAGAAAAAACATTTTTTGAAAATTTTCGATTTTTCAACAAGAGAGTCATGACTATACAAATCATTGCAATTTTGGTCCAAATAAGTCAAAATGTATACAAAGAGGTCGTTTATGACTGGACTAAGTATAAATAAGCCAAAAATGATCAAATTTGACATTTTTCGATTGAAAAAACATTTTTTGAAAATTTTCGATTTTTTCAACAAGAGAGTCATGACTATACAAATCATTGCAATTTTGATCCAAATAAGTCAAAATGTATACATAGAGGTCGTTATGACTGGACTAAGTATTAATCAGCCAAAAATGATCAAATTTGACATTTTTCGATAGAAAAAACATTTTTTGAAAATTTTCGATTTTTCAACAAGAGACTCATGACTAAACAAATCATAGTAATTTTGATCCAAATAAGTCAAAATGTATACATAGAGGCCGTTTATGACTGGACTAAGTATAAATAAGCCAAAACTGATCAAATTTGACATTTTTTGATAAAAAAAACATTTTTTGAAAATTTTCGATTTTTCCACAAGTGAGTCATGACTATACAAATCATTGAAATTTTGATCCAAATAAGTCAAAATGTATACATAGAGGTCGTTTATGACTGGACTAAGTATAAATAAGCCAAAAATGATCAAATTTGACATTTTTCGATAGAAAAAACATTTTTTGAAAATTTTCGATATTTCAACAAGAGAGTCATGACTATACAAATCATTGAAATTTTGATCCAAATAAGTCAAAATGTATACATAGAGGTCGTTTACGACTGGACTAAGTATAAATAAGCCAAAAATGATCAAATTTGACATTTTTCGATAGAAAAAACATTTTTTGAAAATTTTCGATTTTTCAACAAGAGACTCATGACTATACAAATCATTGCAATTTTGATCCAAATAAGTCAAAATGTATACAAAGAGGTCGTTTATGACTGGACTAAGTATCAATAAGCCAAAAATGATCAAATTTGACATTTTTTGATAGAAAAATCATTTTTTGAAAATTTTCGATTTTTCAACAAGAGAGTCATGACTATACAAATCATTGAAATTTTGATCTAAATAAGTCAAAATGTATACATAGAGGTCGTTTATGACTGCACTAAGTATAAATAACCCAAAAATGATCAAATTTGACATTTTTCGATAGAAAAAATATTTTTTGAAAATTTCCGATTTTTCAACAAGAGAGTCATGTCTATACAAATCATTGCAATTTTGATCCAAATAAGTCAAAATGTATACATAGAGGTAGTTTATGACTGGACTAAGTATAAATAAGCCAAAAATGATCAAATTTGACATTTTTCGATAGAAAAAACATTTTTTGAAAATTTTCGATTTTTCAACAAGAGAGTCATGACTATACAAATCATTGCAATTTTGATCCAAATAAGTCAAAATATATACATAGAGGTCATATGACTGGACTAAGTATAAATAAGCCAAGAATGATCAAATTTGACATTTTTCAATAAAAAAAATATTTTTTGAAAATTTTCGATTTTTCAACAAGAGCGTTATGACTATACAAATCATTGCAATTTTGATCCAAATAAGTCTTTATGTATACAAAGAGGTCGTTTATGACTGGACTAATTATAAATAAGCCAAGATGATCAAATTTGACATTTTTCGATAGAAAAAACATTTTTTGAAAATTTTCGATTTTTCAACAAGAGACTCATGACTATACAAATCATTGCAATTTTGATCCAAATAAGTCAAAATGTATACATAGAAGTCGTTTATGACTGGACTAAGTATAAATAATCCAAAAATGATCAAATTTGACATTTTTCGATAGAAAAAACATTTTTTGAAAATTTTCGATTTTTCAACAAGAGAGTCATGACTATACAAATCATTGCAATTTTGATCCAAATAAGTCAAAATGTATACATAGAGGTCGTTTATGACTGGACTAAGTACAAATAAGCCAAAAATGATCAAATTTGACATTTTTCGATAGAAAAAACATTTTTTGAAAATTTTCGATTTTTCAACTAGAGAGTCATGACTATACAAATCATTGCAATTTTGATCCAAATAAGTCAAAATGTATACATAGAGGTAGTTTATGACTGGACTAAGTATAAATAAGCCAAAAATGATCAAATTTGACATTTTTCGATAGAAAAAACATTTTTTGAAAATTTTCGATTTTTCAACAAGAGACTCATGACTATACAAATCATTGAAATTTTGATCTAAATAAGTCAAAATGTATACATAGAGGTCGTTTATGACTGTACTAAGTATAAATAAGCCAAAAATGATCAAATTTGACATTTTTCGATAGAAAAAACATTTTTTGAAAATTTTCGATTTTTCAACTAGAGAGTCATGACTATACAAATCATTGCAATTTTGATCCAAATAAGTCAAAATGTATACATAGAGGTCGTTTATGACTGGACTAAGTATTAATAAGCCAAAAATGATCAAATTTGACATTTTTTGATAAAAAAAACATTTTTTGAAAATTTTCGATTTTTCCACAAGTGAGTCATGACTATACAAATCATTGAAATTTTGATCCAAATAAGTCAAAATGTATACATAGAGGTCGTTTATGACTGGACTAAGTACAAATAAGCCAAAAATGATCAAATTTGACATTTTTCGATAGAAAAAACATTTTTTGAAAATTTTCGATTTTTCAACTAGAGAGTCATGACTATACAAATCATTGCAATTTTGATCCAAATAAGTCAAAATGTATACATAGAGGTAGTTTATGACTGGACTAAGTATAAATAATCCAAAAATGATCAAATTTGACATTTTTCGATAGAAAAAACATTTTTTGAAAATTTTCGATTTTTCAACTAGAGAGTCATGACTATACAAATCATTGCAATTTTGATCCAAATAAGTCAAAATGTATACATAGAAGTCGTTTATGACTGGACTAAGTATAAATAATCCAAAAATGATCAAATTTGACATTTTTCGATAGAAAAAACATTTTTTGAAAATTTTCGATTTTTCAACAAGAGAGTCATGACTATACAAATCATTGCAATTTTGATCCAAATAAGTCAAAATGTATACATAGAGGTCGTTTATGACTGGACTAAGTACAAATAAGCCAAAAATGATCAAATTTGACATTTTTCGATAGAAAAAACATTTTTTGAAAATTTTCGATTTTTCAACTAGAGAGTCATGACTATACAAATCATTGCAATTTTGATCCAAATAAGTCAAAATGTATACATAGAGGTAGTTTATGACTGGACTAAGTATAAATAAGCCAAAAATGATCAAATTTGACATTTTTCGATAGAAAAAACATTTTTTGAAAATTTTCGATTTTTCAACAAGAGACTCATGACTATACAAATCATTGAAATTTTGATCCAAATAAGTCAAAATGTATACATAGAGGTCGTTTATGACTGTACTAAGTATAAATAAGCCAAAAATGATCAAATTTGACATTTTTCGATAGAAAAAACATTTTTTGAAAATTTTCGATTTTTCAACTAGAGAGTCATGACTATACAAATCATTGCAATTTTGATCCAAATAAGTCAAAATGTATACATAGAAGTCGTTTATGACTGGACTAAGTATAAATAATCCAAAAATGATCAAATTTGACATTTTTCGATAGAAAAAACATTTTTTGAAAATTTTCGATTTTTCAACAAGAGAGTCATGACTATACAAATCATTGCAATTTTGATCCAAATAAGTCAAAATGTATACATAGAGGTAGTTTATGACTGGACTAAGTATAAATAAGCCAAAAATGATCAAATTTGACATTTTTCGATAGAAAAAACATTTTTTGAAAATTTTCGATTTTTCAACAAGAGAGTCATGACTATACAAATCATTGCAATTTTGATCCAAATAAGTCAAAATATATACATAGAGGTCATATGACTGGACTAAGTATAAATAAGCCAAGAATGATCAAATTTGACATTTTTCAATAAAAAAAATATTTTTTGAAAATTTTCGATTTTTCAACAAGAGCGTTATGACTATACAAATCATTGCAATTTTGATCCAAATAAGTCTAAATGTATACATAGAGGTCGTTTATGACTGGACTAATTATAAATAAGCCAAGATGATCAAATTTGACATTTTTCGATAGAAAAAACATTTTTTGAAAATTTTCGATTTTTCAACAAGAGACTCATGACTATACAAATCATTGCAATTTTGATCCAAATAAGTCAAAATGTATACATAGAAGTCGTTTATGACTGGACTAAGTATAAATAATCCAAAAATGATCAAATTTGACATTTTTCGATAGAAAAAACATTTTTTGAAAATTTTCGATTTTTCAACAAGAGAGTCATTACTATACAAATCATTGAAATTTTGATCCAAATAAGTCAAATTTTATACATAGAGGTCGTTTATGACTGAACTAAGTATAAATAAGCCAAAAATGATCAAATTTGACATTTTTCGATAGAAAAAACATTTTTTGAAAATTTTCGATTTTTCAACAAGAGAGTCATGACTATACAAATCATTGCAATTTTGATCCAAATAAGTCAAAATGTATACATAGAGGTCGTTTATGACTGGACTAAGTATTAATAAGCCAAAAATGATCAAATTTGACATTTTTCGATAGAAAAAACATTTTTTGAAAATTTTCGATTTTTCAACAAGAGAGTCATGACTTTACAAATCATTGCAATTTTGATCCAAATAAGTCAAAATGTATACAAAGAGGTCGTTTATGACTGGACTAAGTATTAATAAGCCAAAAATGATCAAATTTGACATTTTTCGATAGAAAAAACATTTTTTGAAAATTTTCGATTTTTCAACAAGAGAGTCGTGACTATACAAATCATTGCAGTTTTTATCCAAATAAGTCAAAATGTATACAAAGAGGTCGTTTATGACTGGACTAAGTACAAATAAGCCAAAAATGATCAAATTTGACATTTTTCGATAGAAAAAACATTTTTTGAAAATTTTCGATTTTTCAACTAGAGAGTCATGACTATACAAATCATTGCAATTTTGATCCAAATAAGTCAAAATGTATACATAGAGGTCGTTTATGACTGGACTAAGTATTAATAAGCCAAAAATGATCAAATTTGACATTTTTCGATAGAAAAAACATTTTTTGAAAATTTTCGATTTTTCAACTAGAGAGTCATGACTATACAAATCATTGCAATTTTGATCCAAATAAGTCAAAATGTATACATAGAAGTCGTTTATGACTGGACTAAGTATAAATAATCCAAAAATGATCAAATTTGACATTTTTCGATAGAAAAAACATTTTTTGAAAATTTTCGATTTTTCAACAAGAGAGTCATGACTATACAAATCATTGCAATTTTGATCCAAATAAGTCAAAATGTATACATAGAGGTCGTTTATGACTGGACTAAGTACAAATAAGCCAAAAATGATCAAATTTGACATTTTTCGATAGAAAAAACATTTTTTGAAAATTTTCGATTTTTCAACTAGAGAGTCATGACTATACAAATCATTGCAATTTTGATCCAAATAAGTCAAAATGTATACATAGAGGTCGTTTATGACTGGACTAAGTATTAATAAGCCAAAAATGATCAAATTTGACATTTTTTGATAAAAAAAACATTTTTTGAAAATTTTCGATTTTTCCACAAGTGAGTCATGACTATACAAATCATTGAAATTTTGATCCAAATAAGTCAAAATGTATACATAGAGGTCGTTTATGACTGGACTAAGTACAAATAAGCCAAAAATGATCAAATTTGACATTTTTCGATAGAAAAAACATTTTTTGAAAATTTTCGATTTTTCAACTAGAGAGTCATGACTATACAAATCATTGCAATTTTGATCCAAATAAGTCAAAATGTATACATAGAGGTAGTTTATGACTGGACTAAGTATAAATAATCCAAAAATGATCAAATTTGACATTTTTCGATAGAAAAAACATTTTTTGAAAATTTTCGATTTTTCAACAAGAGAGTCATTACTATACAAATCATTGAAATTTTGATCCAAATAAGTCAAAATTTATACATAGAGGTCGTTTATGACTGAACTAAGTATAAATAAGCCAAAAATGATCAAATTTGACATTTTTCGATCGAAAAAACATTTTTTGAAAATTTTCGATTTTTCAACAAGAGAGTCATGACTATACAAATCATTGCAATTTTGATCCAAATAAGTCAAAATGTATACATAGAGGTCGTTTATGACTGGACTAAGTACAAATAAGCCAAAAATGATCAAATTTGACATTTTTCGATAGAAAAAACATTTTTTGAAAATTTTCGATTTTTCAACTAGAGAGTCATGACTATACAAATCATTGCAATTTTGATCCAAATAAGTCAAAATGTATACATAGAGGTCGTTTATGACTGGACTAAGTATTAATAAGCCAAAAATGATCAAATTTGACATTTTTCGATAGAAAAAAACATTTTTTGAAAATTTTCGATTTTTCAACAAGAGACTCATGACTATACAAATCATTGAAATTTTGATCCAAATAAGTCAAAATGTATACATAGAGGTCGTTTATGACTGTACTAAGTATAAATAAGCCAAAAATGATCAATTTTTACATTTTTTGATAGAAAAAACATTTTTTGAAAATTTTCGATTTTTCAACAAGAGAGTCATGACTATACAAATCATTGAAATTTTGATCCAAATAAGTCAAAATGTATACATAGAGGTCGTTTATGACTGGACTAAGTATAAATAAGCCAAAAATGATCAAATTTGACATTTTTCGATAGAAAAAACATTTTTTGAAAATTTTCGATTTTTCAACTAGAGAGTCATGACTATACAAATCATTGCAATTTTGATCCAAATAAGTCAAAATGTATACATAGAGGTCGTTTATGACTGGACTAAGTATAAATAAGCCAAAAATGATCAAATTTGACATTTTTCGATAGAAAAAACATTTTTTGAAAATTTTCGATTTTTCAACAAGAGAGTCATGACTATACAAATCATTGAAATTTTGATCCAAATAAGTCAAAATGTATACATAGAGGTCGTTTATGACTGGACTAAGTATAAATAAGCCAAAAATGATCAAATTTGACATTTTTTGATAAAAAAAAACATTTTTTGAAAATTTTCGATTTTTCCACAAGTGAGTCATGACTATACAAATCATTGAAATTTTGATCCAAATAAGTCAAAATGTATACATAGAGGTCGTTTATGACTGTACTAAGTATAAATAAGCCAAAAATGATCAATTTTTACATTTTTTGATAGAAAAAAACATTTTTTGAAAATTTTCGATTTTTCAACAAGAGAGTCATGACTATACAAATCATTGAAATTTTGATCCAAATAAGTCAAAATGTATACATAGAGGTCGTTTATGACTGGACTAAGTATAAATAAGCCAAAAATGATCAAATTTGACATTTTTCGATAGAAAAAACATTTTTTGAAAATTTTCGATTTTTCAACTAGAGAGTCATGACTATACAAATCATTGCAATTTTGATCCAAATAAGTCAAAATGTATACATAGAAGTCGTTTATGACTGGACTAAGTATAAATAATCCAAAAATGATCAAATTTGACATTTTTCGATAGAAAAAACATTTTTTGAAAATTTTCGATTTTTCAACAAGAGAGTCATGACTATACAAATCATTGCAATTTTGATCCAAATAAGTCAAAATGTATACATAGAGGTCGTTTATGACTGGACTAAGTATAAATAACCCAAAAATGAGCAAATTTGACATTTTTCGATAGAAAAAATATTTTTTGAAAATTTCCGATTTTTCAACAAGAGAGTCATGACTATACAAATCATTGCAATTTTGATCCAAATAAGTCAAAATGTATACATAGAGGTAGTTTATGACTGGACTAAGTATAAATAAGCCAAAAATGATCAAATTTGACATTTTTCGATAGAAAAAACATTTTTTGAAAATTTTCGATTTTTCAACAAGAGAGTCATGACTATACAAATCATTGCAATTTTGATCCAAATAAGTCAAAATATATACATAGAGGTCATATGACTGGACTAAGTATAAATAAGCCAAGAATGATCAAATTTGACATTTTTCAATAAAAAAAATATTTTTTGAAAATTTTCGATTTTTCAACAAGAGCGTTATGACTATACAAATCATTGCAATTTTGATCCAAATAAGTCTAAATGTATACATAGAGGTCGTTTATGACTGGACTAATTATAAATAAGCCAAGATGATCAAATTTGACATTTTTCGATAGAAAAAACATTTTTTGAAAATTTTCGATTTTTCAACAAGAGACTCATGACTATACAAATCATTGCAATTTTGATCCAAATAAGTCAAAATGTATACATAGAAGTCGTTTATGACTGGACTAAGTATAAATAATCCAAAAATGATCAAATTTGACATTTTTCGATAGAAAAAACATTTTTTGAAAATTTTCGATTTTTCAACAAGAGAGTCATTACTATACAAATCATTGAAATTTTGATCCAAATAAGTCAAAATTTATACATAGAGGTCGTTTATGACTGAACTAAGTATAAATAAGCCAAAAATGATCAAATTTGACATTTTTCGATAGAAAAAACATTTTTTGAAAATTTTCGATTTTTCAACAAGAGAGTCATGACTATACAAATCATTGCAATTTTGATCCAAATAAGTCAAAATGTATACATAGAGGTCGTTTATGACTGGACTAAGTATTAATAAGCCAAAAATGATCAAATTTGACATTTTTCGATAGAAAAAACATTTTTTGAAAATTTTCGATTTTTCAACAAGAGAGTCATGACTTTACAAATCATTGCAATTTTGATCCAAATAAGTCAAAATGTATACAAAGAGGTCGTTTATGACTGGACTAAGTATTAATAAGCCAAAAATGATCAAATTTGACATTTTTCGATAGAAAAAACATTTTTTGAAAATTTTCGATTTTTCAACAAGAGAGTCGTGACTATACAAATCATTGCAGTTTTTATCCAAATAAGTCAAAATGTATACAAAGAGGTCGTTTATGACTGGACTAAGTACAAATAAGCCAAAAATGATCAAATTTGACATTTTTCGATAGAAAAAACATTTTTTGAAAATTTTCGATTTTTCAACTAGAGAGTCATGACTATACAAATCATTGCAATTTTGATCCAAATAAGTCAAAATGTATACATAGAGGTCGTTTATGACTGGACTAAGTATTAATAAGCCAAAAATGATCAAATTTGACATTTTTCGATAGAAAAAACATTTTTTGAAAATTTTCGATTTTTCAACAAGAGACTCATGACTATACAAATCATTGAAATTTTGATCCAAATAAGTCAAAATGTATACATAGAGGTCGTTTATGACTGTACTAAGTATAAATAAGCCAAAAATGATCAATTTTTACATTTTTTGATAGAAAAAACATTTTTTGAAAATTTTCGATTTTTCAACAAGAGAGTCATGACTATACAAATCATTGAAATTTTGATCCAAATAAGTCAAAATGTATACATAGAGGTCGTTTATGACTGGACTAAGTATAAATAAGCCAAAAATGATCAAATTTGACATTTTTCGATAGAAAAAAAACATTTTTTGAAAATTTTCGATTTTTCAACTAGAGAGTCATGACTATACAAATCATTGCAATTTTGATCCAAATAAGTCAAAATGTATACATAGAAGTCGTTTATGACTGGACTAAGTATAAATAATCCAAAAATGATCAAATTTGACATTTTTCGATAGAAAAAACATTTTTTGAAAATTTTCGATTTTTCAACAAGAGAGTCATGACTATACAAATCATTGCAATTTTGATCCAAATAAGTCAAAATGTATACATAGAGGTCGTTTATGACTGGACTAAGTACAAATAAGCCAAAAATGATCAAATTTGACATTTTTCGATAGAAAAAACATTTTTTGAAAATTTTCGATTTTTCAACTAGAGAGTCATGACTATACAAATCATTGCAATTTTGATCTAAATAAGTCAAAATGTATACATAGAGGTCGTTTATGACTGGACTAAGTATTAATAAGCCAAAAATGATCAAATTTGACATTTTTCGATAGAAAAAACATTTTTTTGAAAATTTTCGATTTTTCAACAAGAGACTCATGACTATACAAATCATTGAAATTTTGATCCAAATAAGTCAAAATGTATACATAGAGGTCGTTTATGACTGGACTAAGTATAAATAAGCCAAAAAATGATCAATTTTTACATTTTTTTGATAGAAAAAACATTTTTTGAAAATTTTCGATTTTTCAACAAGAGAGTCATGACTATACAAATCATTGAAATTTTGATCCAAATAAGTCAAAATGTATACATAGAGGTCGTTTATGACTGCACTAAGTATAAATAACCCAAAAATGATCAAATTTGACATTTTTCGATAGAAAAAACATTTTTTGAAAATTTTCGATTTTTCAACTAGAGAGTCATGACTATACAAATCATTGCAATTTTGATCCAAATAAGTCAAAATGTATACATAGAGGTCGTTTATGACTGGACTAAGTATAAATAAGCCAAAAATGATCAAATTTGACATTTTTCGATAGAAAAAACATTTTTTGAAAATTTTCGATTTTTCAACAAGAGAGTCATGACTATACAAATCATTGAAATTTTGATCCAAATAAGTCAAAATGTATACATAGAGGTCGTTTATGACTGGACTAAGTATAAATAAGCCAAAAATGATCAAATTTGGTCATTTTTTGATAAAAAAAAACATTTTTTGAAAATTTTCGATTTTTCAACAAGAGAGTCATGACTATACAAATCATTGAAATTTTGATCCAAATAAGTCAAAATGTATACATAGAGGTCGTTTATGACTGGACTAAGTATAAATAAGCCAAAAATGATCAAATTTGACATTTTTCGATAGAAAAAACATTTTTTGAAATTTTCGATATTTCAACAAGAGAGTCATGACTATACAAATCATTGAAATTTTGATCCAAATAAGTCAAAATGTATACATAGAGGTCGTTTATGACTGGACTAAGTATAAATAAGCCAAAAATGATCAAATTTGACATTTTTCGATATAAAAAACATTTTTTGAAAATTTTCGATTTTTCAACTAGAGAGTCATGACTATACAAATCATTGCAATTTTGATCCAAATAAGTCAAAATGTATACATAGAAGTCGTTTATGACTGGACTTAGTATAAATAATCCAAAAATGATCAAATTTGACATTTTTCGATAGAAAAAAACATTTTTTGAAAATTTTCGATTTTTCAACAAGAGAGTCATGACTATACAAATCATTGCAATTTTGATCCAAATAAGTCAAAATGTATACATAGAGGTCGTTTATGACTGACTAAGTACAAATAAGCCAAAAATGATCAAATTTGACATTTTTCGATAGAAAAAACATTTTTTGAAAATTTTCGATTTTTCAACTAGAGAGTCATGACTATACAAATCATTGCAATTTTGATCCAAATAAGTCAAAATGTATACATAGAGGTAGTTTATGACTGGACTAAGTATAAATAAGCCAAAAATGATCAAATTTGACATTTTTCGATAGAAAAAACATTTTTTGAAAATTTTCGATTTTTCAACAAGAGACTCATGACTATACAAATCATTGAAATTTTGATCCAAATAAGTCAAAATGTATACATAGAGGTCGTTTATGACTGTACTAAGTATAAATAAGCCAAAAATGATCAATTTTTACATTTTTTGATAGAAAAAACATTTTTTGAAAATTTTCGATTTTTCAACAAGAGAGTCATGACTATACAAATCATTGAAATTTTGATCCAAATAAGTCAAAATGTATACATAGAGGTCGTTTATGACTGCACTAAGTATAAATAACCCAAAAATGATCAAATTTGACATTTTTCGATAGAAAAAATATTTTTTGAAAATTTCCGATTTTTCAACAAGAGAGTCATGACTATACAAATCATTGCAATTTTGATCCAAATAAGTCAAAATGTATACATAGAGGTAGTTTATGACTGGACTAAGTATAAATAAGCCAAAAATGATCAAATTTGACATTTTTCGATAGAAAAAACATTTTTTGAAAATTTTCGATTTTTCAACAAGAGACTCATGACTATACAAATCATTGAAATTTTGATCCAAATAAGTCAAAATGTATACATAGAGGTCGTTTATGACTGTACTAAGTATAAATAAGCCAAAAATGATCAAATTTGACATTTTTCGATAGAAAAAACATTTTTTGAAAATTTTCGATTTTTCAACTAGAGAGTCATGACTATACAAATCATTGCAATTTTGATCCAAATAAGTCAAAATGTATACATAGAGGTCGTTTATGACTGGACTAAGTATTAATAAGCCAAAAATGATCAATTTTTACATTTTTTGATAAAAAAAACATTTTTTGAAAATTTTCGATTTTTCCACAAGTGAGTCATGACTATACAAATCATTGAAATTTTGATCCAAATAAGTCAAAATGTATACATAGAGGTCGTTTATGACTGTACTAAGTATAAATAAGCCAAAAATGATCA
>NW_025408247.1:172754-264881 GCF_905475395.1 Chrysoperla carnea
ATTTTTCAACAAGAGACTCCTGACTATACAAATTATTGAAATTATGATCCAAATAAGTCAAAATGTATACATAGAGGTCGTTTATGACTGGACTAAGTATAAATAAGCCAAAAATGATCAAATTTGACATTTTTCGATAGAAAAAACATTTTTTGAAAATTTTCGATTTTTCAACAAGAGACTCATGACTGTACAAATCATTGCAATTTTGATCCAAATAAGTCAAAATGTATACATAGAGGTCGTTTATGACTGGACTAAGTATCAATAAGCCAAAAATGATCAAATTTGACATTTTTTGATAGAAAAATCATTTTTTGAAAATTTTCGATTTTTCAACAAGAGAGTCATGACTATACAAATCATTGAAATTTTGATCCAAATAAGTCAAAATGTATACCTAGAGGTCGTTTATGACTGCACTAAGTATAAATAAGCCAAAAATGATCAAATTTGACATTTTTCGATAGAAAAAATATTTTTTGAAAATTTTCGATTTTTCAACAAGAGGGTCATGACTATACAAATCATTGCAATTTTGATCCAAATAAGTCAAAATGTATACATAGAGGTAGTTTATGACTGGACTAAGTATAAATAAGCCAAAAATGATCAAATTTGACATTTTTCGATAGAAAAAACATTTTTTGAAAATTTTCGATTTTTCAACAAGAGAGTCATGACTATACAAATCATTGCAATTTTGATCCAAATAAGTCAAAATATATACATAGAGGTCATATGACTGGACTAAGTATAAATAAGCCAAGAATGATCAAATTTGACATTTTTCGATAGAAAAAAATATTTTTTGAAAATTTTCGATTTTTCAACAAGAGCGTCATGACTATACAAATCATTGCAATTTTGATCCAAATAAGTCAAAACGTATACATAGAGGTTGATTTATGACTGGACTAAGTATAAATAAGCCAAAAATGATCAAATTTGACATTTTTCGATAGAAAAAACATGTTTTGAAAATTTTCGATTTTTCAACAAGAGACTCATGACTATACAAATCATTGCAATTTTGATCCAAATAAGTCAAAATGTATACATAGAGGTCGTTTATGACTGGACTAATTATAAATAAGCCAAGATGATCAAATTTGACATTTTTCGATAGAAAAAACATTTTTTGAAAATTTTCGATTTTTCAACAAGAGACTCGTGACTATACAAATCATTGCAATTTTGATCCAAATAAGTCAAAATGTATACATAGAGGTCGTTTATGACTGGACTAAGTATTAATAAGCCAAAAATGATCAAATTTGACATTTTTCGATAGAAAAAACATTTTTTGAAAATTTTCGATTTTTCAACAAGAGAGTCATGACTTTACAAATCATTGCAATTTTGATCCAAATAAGTCAAAATGTATACAAAGAGGTCGTTTATGACTGGACTAAGTATTAATAAGCCAAAAATGATCAAATTTGACATTTTTCGATAGAAAAAACATTTTTTGAAAATTTTCGATTTTTCAACAAGGGAGTCGTGACTATACAAATTATTGCAATTTTGATCCAAATAAGACAAAATGTATAGAAAGAGGTCGTTTATGACTGGACTAAGTACATATAAGCCAAAAATGATCAAATTTGACATTTTTCGATAGAAAAAACATTTTTTGAAAATTTTCGATTTTTCAACAAGAGACTCATGACTATACAAATCATTGAAATTTTGATCTTAATAAGTCAAAATGAATACATAGAGGTCGTTTATGACTGGACTAAGCATAAATAAGCCAAAAATGATCAAATTTGACATTTTTCGATAGAAAAAACATTTTTTGAAAATTTTTGATTTTTCAACAAGAGGGTCATGACTATACAAATCATTGAAATTTTGATCCAAATAAGTCAAAATGTATACATAGAGGTCGTTTATGACTGGACTAAGCACAAATAAGCCAAAAATGATCAAATTTGACATTTTTCGATAGAAAAAACATTTTTTGAAAATTTTCGATTTTTCAACAAGAGACTCATGACTATACAAATCATTGAAATTTTGATCCAAATAAGTCAAAATGTATACAAAGAGGTCGTTTATGACTGGACTAAGTATAAATAAGTCAAAAATGATCAAATTTGACATTTTTCGATAGAAAAAACATTTTTTGAAAATTTTCGATTTTTTCAACAAGAGAGTCATGACTATACAAATCATTGAAATTTTGATCCGCATAAGTCAAAATGTATACATAGAGGTCGTTTATGACTGGACTAAGTATAAATAAGCCAAAAATGAACAAATTTGACATTTTTTGATAGAAAAAAACATTTTTTGAAAATTTTCGATTTTTCAACAAGAGAGTCATGACTATACAAATCATTGCAATTTTGATCCAAATAAGTCAAAATGTATACATAGAGGTCGTATATGACTGGACTTAGTATAAATAAGCCAAAAATGATCAAATTTGACATTTTTTGATAGAAAAAACATTTTTTGAAAATTTTCGATTTTTCAACAAGTGAGTCATGACTATACAAATCATTGAAATTTTGATCCAAATAAGTCAAAATGTATACATAGAGGTCGTTTATGACTGGATTAAGTACAAATAAGCCAAAAATGATCAAATTTGACATTTTTCGATAGAAAAAACATTTTTTGAAAATTTTCGATTTTTCAACAAGAGATTCATGACTATACAAATCATTGAAATTTTGATCCAAATAAGTCAAAATGTATACATAGAGGTCGTTTATGACTGGAGTAAGTATAAATAAGCCAAAAATGATCAAATTTGACATTTTTCGATAGAAAAAACATTTTTTGAAAATTTTCGATTTTTCAACAAGAGACTCATGACTATACAAATCATTGCAATTTTGATCCAAATAAGTCAAAATGTATACAAAGAGGTCGTTTATGACTGGACTAAGTATAAATAAGCCAAAAATGATCAAATTTGACATTTTTTGATAGAAAAAACATTTTTTGAATATTTTCGATTTTTCAACAAGAGAGTCATGACTATACAAATCATTGAAATTTTGATACAAATAAGTCAAAATGTATACAAAGAGGTCGTTTATGACTGGACTAAGTATAAATAAGCCAAAAATGATCAAATTTGACATTTTTCGATAGAAAAAACATTTTTTGAAAATTTTCGATTTTTCAACAAGAGACTCATGACTATACAAATCATTGCAATTTTGATCCAAATAAGTCAAAATGTATACATAGAGGTCGTTTATGACTGGACTAAGTATAAATAAGCCAAAAATGATCAAATTTGACATTTTTCGATAGAAAAAACATTTTTTGAAAATTTTCGATTTTTCAACAAGAGACTCATGACTATACAAATCATTGAAATTTTGATCCAAATAAGTCAAAATGTATACATAGAGGTCGTTTATGACTGGAGTAAGTATAAATAAGCCAAAAATGATCAAATTTGACATTTTTCGATAGAAAAAACATTTTTTGAAAATTTTCGATTTTTCAACAAGAGACTCATGACTATACAAATCATTGCAATTTTGATCCAAATAAGTCAAAATGTATACATAGAGGTCGTTTATGACTGGAGTAAGTATAAATAAGCCAAAAATGATCAAATTTGACATTTTTCGATAGAAAAAAACATTTTTTGAAAATTTTTGATTTTTCAACAAGAGGGTCATGTTTATACAAATCTTTGAAATTTTGATCCAAATAAGTCAAAATGTATACATAGAGGTCGTTTATGACTGGACTAATTATAAATAAACCAAAAATGATCAAATTTGACATTTTTCGATAGAAAAAACATTTTTTGAAAATTTTCGATTTTTCAACAAGAGAGTCATGACTATACAAATCATTGAAATTTTGATCCGCATAAGTCAAAATGTATACATAGAGGTCGTTTATGACTGGACTAAGTATAAATAAGCCAAAAATGATCAAATTTGACATTTTTCGATAGAAAAAACATTTTTTGAAAATTTTCGATTTATCAACAAGAGACTCATGGCTATACAAATCATTGAAATTTTGATCCAAATAAGTCAAAATGTATACATAGAGTTCGTTTATGACTGGACTAAGTACAAATAAGCCAAAAATGATCAAATTTGACATTTTTCGATAGAAAAAACATTTTTTGAAAATTTTCGATTTTTCAACAAGAGATTCATGACTATACAAATCATTGAAATTTTGATCCAAATAAGTCAAAATGTATACATAGAGGTCGTTTATGACTGGAGTAAGTATAAATAAGCCAAAAATGATCAAATTTGACATTTTTCGATAGAAAAAAACATTTTTTGCAAATTTTCGATTTTTCAACAAGAGACTCATGACTATACAAATCATTGCAATTTTGATCCAAATAAGTCAAAATGTATACAAAGAGGTCGTTTATGACTGGACTAAGTATAAATAAGCCAAAAATGATCAAATTTGACATTTTTTGATAGAAAAAACATTTTTTGAATATTTTCGATTTTTCAACAAGAGAGTCATGACTATACAAATCATTGAAATTTTGATACAAATAAGTCAAAATGTATACAAAGAGGTCGTTTATGACTGGACTAAGTATAAATAAGCCAAAAATGATGAAATTTGACATTTTTCGATAGAAAAAACATTTTTTGAAAATTTTCGATTTTTCAACAAGAGACTCATGACTATACAAATCATTGCAATTTTGATCCAAATAAGTCAAAATGTATACATAGAGGTCGTTTATGACTGGACTAAGTATAAATAAGCCAAAAATGATCAAATTTGACATTTTTCGATAGAAAAAACATTTTTTGAAAATTTTCGATTTTTCAACAAGAGACTCATGACTATACAAATCATTGCAATTTTGTTCCAAATAAGTCAAAATGTATACAAAGAGGTCGTTTATGACTGGACTAAGTATCAATAAGCCAAAAATGATCAAATTTGACATTTTTTGATAGAAAAATCATTTTTTGAAAATTTTCGATTTTTCAACAAGAGAGTCATGACTATACAAATCATTGAAATTTTGATCTAAATAAGTCAAAATGTATACATAGAGGTCGTTTATGACTGCACTAAGTATAAATAAGCCAAAAATGATCAAATTTGACATTTTTCGATAGAAAAAATATTTTTTGAAAATTTTCGATTTTTCAACAAGAGAGTCATGACTATACAAATCATTGCAATTTTGATCCAAATAAGTCAAAATGTATACATAGAGGTAGTTTATGACTGGACTAAGTATAAATAAGCCAAAAATGATCAAATTTGACATTTTTCGATAGAAAAAACATTTTTTGAAAATTTTCGATTTTTCAACAAGAGAGTCATGACTATACAAATCATTGCAATTTTGATCCAAATAAGTCAAAATATATACATAGAGGTCATATGACTGGACTAAGTATAAATAAGCCAAAAATGATCAAATTTGACATTTTTCAATAAAAAAAATATTTTTTGAAAATTTTCGATTTTTCAACAAGAGCGTTATGACTATACAAATCATTGCAATTTTGATCCAAATAAGTCTAAATGTATACATAGAGGTCGTTTATGACTGGACTAATTATAAATAAGCCAAGATGATCAAATTTGACATTTTTCGATAGAAAAAACATTTTTTGAAAATTTTCGATTTTTCAACAAGAGACTCATGACTATACAAATCATTGCAATTTTGATCCAAATAAGTCAAAATGTATACATAGAAGTCGTTTATGACTGGACTAAGTATAAATAAGCCAAAAATGATCAAATTTGACATTTTTCGATAGAAAAAACATTTTTTGAAAATTTTCGATTTTTCAACAAGAGACTCATGACTATACAAATCATTGCAATTTTGATCCAAATAAGTCAAAATGTATACAAAGAGGTCGTTTATGACTGGACTAAGTATCAATAAGCCAAAAATGATCAAATTTGACATTTTTTGATAGAAAAATCATTTTTTGAAAATTTTCGATTTTTCAACAAGAGAGTCATGACTATACAAATCATTGAAATTTTGATCTAAATAAGTCAAAATGTATACATAGAGGTCGTTTATGACTGCACTAAGTATAAATAAGCCAAAAATGATCAAATTTGACATTTTTCGATAGAAAAAATATTTTTTGAAAATTTTCGATTTTTCAACAAGAGAGTCATGACTTTACAAATCATTGCAATTTTGATCCAAATAAGTCAAAATGTATACATAGAGGTAGTTTATGACTGGACTAAGTATAAATAAGCCAAAAATGATCAAATTTGACATTTTTCGATAGAAAAAAAATTTTTTGAAAATTTTCGATTTTTCAACAAGAGACTCATGACTATACAAATCATTGAAATTTTGATCCAAATAAGTCAAAATGTATACATAGAGTTCGTTTATGACTGGACTAAGTACAAATAAGCCAAAAATGATCAAATTTGACATTTTTCGATAGAAAAAACATTTTTTTAAAATTTTCGATTTTTCAACAAGAGATTCATGACTATACAAATCATTGAAATTTTGATCCAAATAAGTCAAAATGTATACATAGAGGTCGTTTATGACTGGAGTAAGTATAAATAAGCCAAAAATGATCAAATTTGACATTTTTCGATAGAAAAAACATTTTTTGCAAATTTTCGATTTTTCAACAAGAGACTCATGACTATACAAATCATTGCAATTTTGATCCAAATAAGTCAAAATGTATACAAAGAGGTCGTTTATGACTGGACTAAGTATAAATAAGCCAAAAATGATCAAATTTGACATTTTTTTATAGAAAAAACATTTTTTGAATATTTTCGATTTTTCAACAAGAGAGTCATGACTATACAAATCATTGAAATTTTGATACAAATAAGTCAAAATGTATACAAAGAGGTCGTTTATGACTGGACTAAGTATAAATAAGCCAAAAATGATCAAATTTGACATTTTTCGATAGAAAAAACATTTTTTGAAAATTTTCGATTTTTCAACAAGAGACTCATGACTATACAAATCATTGCAATTTTGATCCAAATAAGTCAAAATGTATACAAAGAGGTCGTTTATGACTGGACTAAGTATCAATAAGCCAAAAATGATCAAATTTGACATTTTTTGATAGAAAAATCATTTTTTGAAAATTTTCGATTTTTCAACAAGAGAGTCATGACTATACAAATCATTGAAATTTTGATCTAAATAAGTCAAAATGTATACATAGAGGTCGTTTATGACTGCACTAAGTATAAATAAGCCAAAAATGATCAAATTTGACATTTTTCGATAGAAAAAATATTTTTTGAAAATTTTCGATTTTTCAACAAGAGAGTCATGACTATACAAATCATTGCAATTTTGATCCAAATAAGTCAAAATGTATACATAGAGGTAGTTTATGACTGGACTAAGTATAAATAAGCCAAAAATGATCAAATTTGACATTTTTCGATAGAAAAAACATTTTTTGAAAATTTTCGATTTTTCAACAAGAGACTCATGACTATACAAATCATTGCAATTTTGATCCAAATAAGTCAAAATGTATACATAGAAGTCGTTTATGACTGGACTAAGTATAAATAATCCAAAAATGATCAAATTTGACATTTTTCGATAGAAAAAACATTTTTTGAAAATTTTCGATTTTTCAACAAGAGAGTCATTACTATACAAATCATTGAAATTTTGATCCAAATAAGTCAAAATTTATACATAGAGGTCGTTTATGACTGGACTAAGTATAAATAAGCCAAAAATGATCAAATTTGACATTTTTCAATAAAAAAAATATTTTTTGAAAATTTTCGATTTTTCAACAAGAGCGTTATGACTATACAAATCATTGCAATTTTGATCCAAATAAGTCTAAATGTATACATAGAGGTCGTTTATGACTGGACTAATTATAAATAAGCCAAGATGATCAAATTTGACATTTTTCGATAGAAAAAACATTTTTTGAAAATTTTCGATTTTTCAACAAGAGACTCATGACTATACAAATCATTGCAATTTTGATCCAAATAAGTCAAAATGTATACATAGAAGTCGTTTATGACTGGACTAAGTATAAATAAGCCAAAAATGATCAAATTTGACATTTTTCGATAGAAAAAACATTTTTTGAAAATTTTCGATTTTTCAACAAGAGACTCATGACTATACAAATCATTGCAATTTTGATCCAAATAAGTCAAAATGTATACAAAGAGGTCGTTTATGACTGGACTAAGTATCAATAAGCCAAAAATGATCAAATTTGACATTTTTTGATAGAAAAATCATTTTTTGAAAATTTTCGATTTTTCAACAAGAGAGTCATGACTATACAAATCATTGAAATTTTGATCTAAATAAGTCAAAATGTATACATAGAGGTCGTTTATGACTGCACTAAGTATAAATAAGCCAAAAATGATCAAATTTGACATTTTTCGATAGAAAAAATATTTTTTGAAAATTTTCGATTTTTCAACAAGAGAGTCATGACTATACAAATCATTGCAATTTTGATCCAAATAAGTCAAAATGTATACATAGAGGTAGTTTATGACTGGACTAAGTATAAATAAGCCAAAAATGATCAAATTTGACATTTTTCGATAGAAAAAAAATTTTTTGAAAATTTTCGATTTTTCAACAAGAGAGTCATGACTATACAAATCATTGCAATTTTGATCCAAATAAGTCAAAATATATACATAGAGGTCATATGACTGGACTAAGTATAAATAAGCCAAGAATGATCAAATTTGACATTTTTCAATAAAAAAAATATTTTTTGAAAATTTTCGATTTTTCAACAAGAGCGTTATGACTATACAAATCATTGCAATTTTGATCCAAATAAGTCTAAATGTATACATAGAGGTCGTTTATGACTGGACTAATTATAAATAAGCCAAGATGATCAAATTTGACATTTTTCGATAGAAAAAACATTTTTTGAAAATTTTCGATTTTTCAACAAGAGACTCATGACTATACAAATCATTGCAATTTTGATCCAAATAAGTCAAAATGTATACATAGAAGTCGTTTATGACTGGACTAAGTATAAATAATCCAAAAATGATCAAATTTGACATTTTTCGATAGAAAAAACATTTTTTGAAAATTTTCGATTTTTCAACAAGAGAGTCATTACTATACAAATCATTGAAATTTTGATCCAAATAAGTCAAAATTTATACATAGAGGTCGTTTATGACTGAACTAAGTATAAATAAGCCAAAAATGATCAAATTTGACATTTTTCGATAGAAAAAACATTTTTTGAAAATTTTCGATTTTTCAACAAGAGAGTCATGACTATACAAATCATTGCAATTTTGATCCAAATAAGTCAAAATGTATACATAGAGGTCGTTTATGACTGGACTAAGTATTAATAAGCCAAAAATGATCAAATTTGACATTTTTCGATAGAAAAAACATTTTTTGAAAATTTTCGATTTTTCAACAAGAGAGTCATGACTTTACAAATCATTGCAATTTTGATCCAAATAAGTCAAAATGTATACAAAGAGGTCGTTTATGACTGGACTAAGTATTAATAAGCCAAAAATGATCAAATTTGACATTTTTCGATAGAAAAAACATTTTTTGAAAATTTTCGATTTTTCAACAAGAGAGTCGTGGACTATCCAAATCATTGCAATTTTGATCCAAATAAGTCAAAATGTATACAAAGAGGTCGTTTATGACTGGACTAAGTACATATAAGCCAAAAATGATCAAATTTGACATTTTTCGATAGAAAAAACATTTTTTGAAAATTTTCGATTTTTCAACAAGAGACTCATGACTATACAAATCATTGAAATTTTGATCCAAATAAGTCAAAATGTATACATAGAGGTCGTTTATGACTGGACTAAGCATAAAATAAGCCAAAATGATCAAATTTGACATTTTTCGATAGAAAAAACATTTTTGAAAATTTTTGATTTTTCAACAAGAGGGTCATGACTATACAAATCATTGAAATTTTGATCCAAATAAGTCAAAATGTATGCATAGAGGTCGTTTATGACTGGAGTAAGTATAAATAAGCCAAAAATGATCAAATTTGACATTTTTCGATAGAAAAAACATTTTTTTGAAAATTTTCGATTTTTCAACAAGAGAGTCATAACTATACAAATCATTGAAAATTTTGATCCAAATAAGTCAAAATGTATACATAGAGGTCGTTTATGACTGAACTAAGTATAAATAAGCCAATAATGGATCAAATTTGACATTTTTCGATACAAAAAACATTTTTTGAAAATTTTCGATTTTTCAACAAGAGAGTCATGACTATACAAATCATTAAAATTTTGATCCAAATAAGTCAAAATGGTATACATAGAGGTCGTTTATGACTGGACTAAGTATAATAAGCCAAAAATGATCAAATTTGACATTTTTCGATAGAAAAAATATTTTTGAAAATTTTCGATTTTCAAAACAAAGAGAGTCATGACTTTACAAATCATTGCAATTTTTGATCCAAATAAGTCAAAATGTATACATAGAGGTCGTTTATGACTGGAACTAAGTATTAATAAGCCAAAAATGATCAAATTTGACATTTTTCGATTGAAAAAACATTTTTTGAAAATTTTCGATTTTTCAACAAGAGAGTCATGACTTTACAAATCATTGCAATTTTGATCCAAATAAGGCAAAATGTATACATAGAGGTCGTTTATGACTGGACTAAGTATTAATAAGCCAAAAATGATCAAATTTGACATTTTTCGATAGAAAAAACATTATTTGAAAATTTTCGATTTTTCAACAAGAGACTCATGACTATACAAATCATTGAAATTTTGATCCAAATAAGTCAAAATGTATACATAGAGGTCGTTTATGACTGGACTAAGCATAAATAAGCCAAAAATGATCAAATTTGACATTTTTCGATAGAAAAAACATTTTTTGAAAATTTTCGATTTTTCAACAAGAGAGTCGTGACTATACAAATCATTGCAGTTTTTATCCAAATAAGTCAAAATTTATACAAAGAGGTCGTTTATGACTGGACTAAGTACAAATAAGCCAAAAATGATCAAATTTGACATTTTTCGATAGAAAAAACATTTTTTGAAAATTTTCGATTTTTCAACAAGAGACTCATGATTATACAAATCATTGAAATTTTGATCCAAATAAGTCAAAATGTATACATAGAGGTCGTTTATGACTGGCCTAAGCATAAATAAGCCAAAAATGATCAAATTTGACATTTTTCGATAGAAAAAACATTTTATGAAAATTTTTGATTTTTCAACAAGAGGGTCATGACTATACAAATCATTGAAATTTTGATCCAAATAAGTCAAAATGTATGCATAGAGGTGGTTTATGACTGAAGTAAGTATTAATAAGCCAAAAATGATCAAATTTGACATTTTTCGATAGAAAAAACATTTTTTGAAAATTTTCGATTTTTCAACAAGAGACTCATGACTATACAAATCATTGAAATTTTGATCCAAATAAGTCAAAATGTATACATAGAGGTCGTTTATGACTGGACTAAGTTTTAATAAGCCAAAAATGATCAAATTTGACATTTGTCGATAGAAAAAACATTTTTTGAAAATTTTCGATTTTTCAACAAGAGAGTCATGACTTTACAAATCATTGCAATTTTGATCCAAATAAGTCAAAATGTATACATAGAGGTCGTTTATGACTGGACTAAGTTTTAATAAGCCAAAAATGATCAAATTTGACATTTGTCGATAGAAAAAAACATTTTTTGAAAATTTTCGATTTTTCAACAAGAGAGTCATGACTTTACAAATCATTGCAATTTTGATCCAAATAAGTCAAAATGTATACATAGAGGTCGTTTATGACTGGACTAAGTATTAATAAGCCAAAAATGATCAAATTTGACATTTTTCGATAGAAAAAACATTTTTTGAAAATTTTCGATTTTTCAACAAGAGAGTCGTGACTATACAAATCATTGCAATTTTTATCCAAATAAGTCAAAATGTATACAAAGAGGTCGTTTATGACTGGACTAAGTACAAATAAGCCAAAAATGATCAAATTTGACATTTTTCGATAGAAAAAACATTTTTTGAAAATTTTCGATTTTTCAACAAGAGACTCATGACTAATCAAATCATTGAAATTTTGATCCAAATAAGTCAAAATGTATACATAGAGGTCGTTTATGACTGGACTAAGCATAAATAAGCCAAAAATGACATTTTTCGATAGAAAAAACATTTTTTGAAAATTTTCGATTTTCAACAAGAGACTCATGACTATACAAATCATTGCAATTTTGATCCAAATAAGTCAAAATGTATACATAGAAGTCGTTTATGACTGGACTAAGTATAAATAATCCAAAAATGATCAAATTTGACATTTTTCGATAGAAAAAACATTTTTTGAAAATTTTCGATTTTTCAACAAGAGAGTCATTACTATACAAATCATTGAAATTTTGATCCAAATAAGTCAAAATTTATACATAGAGGTCGTTTATGACTGAACTAAGTATAAATAAGCCAAAAATGATCAAATTTGACATTTTTCGATAGAAAAAACATTTTTTGAAAATTTTCGATTTTTCAACTAGAGAGTCATGACTATACAAATCATTGCAATTTTGATCCAAATAAGTCAAAATGTATACATAGAGGTCGTTTATGACTGGACTAAGTATTCATAAGCCAAAAATGATCAAATTTGACATTTTTCGATAGAAAAAACATTTTTTGAAAATTTTCGATTTTTCAACAAGAGAGTTATGACTATACAAATCATTGAAATTTTGGTCCAAATAAGTCAAAATGTATACAAAGAGGTCGTTTATGACTGGACTAAGTATAAATAAGCCAAAAATGATCAAATTTGACATTTTTCGATTGAAAAAACATTTTTTGAAAATTTTCGATTTTTTCAACAAGAGAGTCATGACTATACAAATCATTGCAATTTTGATCCAAATAAGTCAAAATGTATACATAGAGGTCGTTATGACTGGACTAAGTATTAATTAGCCAAAAATGATCAAATTTGACATTTTTCGATAGAAAAAACATTTCTTGAAAATTTTCGATTTTTCAACTAGAGAGTCATGACTTTACGATTCATTGCAATTTTGATCCAAATAAGTCAAAATGTATACATAGAGGTCGTTTATGACTGGACTAAGTATTAATAAGCCAAAAATGATCAAATTTGACATTTTTCGATAGAAAAAACATTTTTTGAAAATTTTCGATTTTTCAACAAGAAAGTCATGACTTTACAAATCATTGCAATTTTGATCCAAATAAGTCAAAATGTATACATAGAGGTCGATTATGACTGGACTAAGTATTAATAAGCCAAAAATGATCAAATTTGACATTTTTCGATAGAAAAAACATTTTTTGAAAATTTTCGATTTTTCAACAAGAGAGTCATGACTATACAAATCATTGCAATTTTGGTCCAAATAAGTCAAAATGTATACAAAGAGGTCGTTTATGACTGGACTAAGTATAAATAAGCCAAAAATGATCAAATTTGACATTTTTCGATTGAAAAAACATTTTTTGAAAATTTTCGATTTTTTCAACAAGAGAGTCATGACTATACAAATCATTGCAATTTTGATCCAAATAAGTCAAAATGTATACATAGAGGTCGTTATGACTGGACTAAGTATTAATCAGCCAAAAATGATCAAATTTGACATTTTTCGATAGAAAAAACATTTTTTGAAAATTTTCGATTTTTCAACAAGAGACTCATGACTAAACAAATCATAGTAATTTTGATCCAAATAAGTCAAAATGTATACATAGAGGCCGTTTATGACTGGACTAAGTATAAATAAGCCAAAACTGATCAAATTTGACATTTTTTGATAAAAAAAACATTTTTTGAAAATTTTCGATTTTTCCACAAGTGAGTCATGACTATACAAATCATTGAAATTTTGATCCAAATAAGTCAAAATGTATACATAGAGGTCGTTTATGACTGTACTAAGTATAAATAAGCTAAAAATGATCAAATTTGACATTTTTTGATAGAAAAAACATTTTTTGAAAATTTTCGATATTTCAACAAGAGAGTCATGACTATACAAATCATTGAAATTTTGATCCAAATAAGTCAAAATGTATACATAAAGGTCGTTTACGACTGGACTAAGTATAAATAAGCCAAAAATGATCAAATTTGACATTTTTCGATAGAAAAAACATTTTTTGAAAATTTTCGATTTTTCAACAAGAGACTCATGACTATACAAATCATTGAAATTTTGATCCAAATAAGTCAAAATGTATACATAGAGGTCGTTTATGACTGCACTAAGTATAAATAAGCCAAAAATGATCAAATTTGACATTTTTTGATAGAAAAAACATTTTTTGAAAATTTTCGATATTTCAACAAGAGAGTCATGACTATACAAATCATTGAAATTTTGATCCAAATAAGTCAAAATGTATACATAGAGGTCGTTTACGACTGGACTAAGTATAAATAAGCCAAAAATGATCAAATTTGACATTTTTCGATACAAAAACATTTTTTGAAAATTTTCGATTTTTCAACAAGAGAGTCATGACTATACAAATCATTGCAATTTTGGTCCAAATAAGTCAAAATGTATACAAAGAGGTCGTTTATGACTGGACTAAGTATAAATAAGCCAAAAATGATCAAATTTGACATTTTTCGATTGAAAAAACATTTTTTGAAAATTTTCGATTTTTTCAACAAGAGAGTCATGACTATACAAATCATTGCAATTTTGATCCAAATAAGTCAAAATGTATACATAGAGGTCGTTATGACTGGACTAAGTATTAATCAGCCAAAAATGATCAAATTTGACATTTTTCGATAGAAAAAACATTTTTTGAAAATTTTCGATTTTTCAACAAGAGACTCATGACTAAACAAATCATAGTAATTTTGATCCAAATAAGTCAAAATGTATACATAGAGGCCGTTTATGACTGGACTAAGTATAAATAAGCCAAAACTGATCAAATTTGACATTTTTTGATAAAAAAAACATTTTTTGAAAATTTTCGATTTTTCCACAAGTGAGTCATGACTATACAAATCATTGAAATTTTGATCCAAATAAGTCAAAATGTATACATAGAGGTCGTTTATGACTGTACTAAGTATAAATAAGCTAAAAATGATCAAATTTGACATTTTTTGATAGAAAAAACATTTTTTGAAAATTTTCGATATTTCAACAAGAGAGTCATGACCATACAAATCATTGAAATTTTGATCCAAATAAGTCAAAATGTATACATAGAGGTCGTTTACGACTGGACTAAGTATAAATAAGCCAAAAATGATCAAATTTGACATTTTTCGATAGAAAAAACATTTTTTGAAAATTTTCGATTTTTCAACAAGAGACTCATGACTATACAAATCATTGAAATTTTGATCCAAATAAGTCAAAATGTATACATAGAGGTCGTTTATGACTGCACTAAGTATAAATAAGCCAAAAATGATCAAATTTGACATTTTTTGATAGAAAAAACATTTTTTGAAAATTTTCGATATTTCAACAAGAGAGTCATGACTATACAAATCATTGAAATTTTGATCCAAATAAGTCAAAATGTATACATAGAGGTCGTTTACGACTGGACTAAGTATAAATAAGCCAAAAATGATCAAATTTGACATTTTTCGATAGAAAAAACATTTTTTGAAAATTTTCGATTTTTCAACAAGAGACTCATGACTATACAAATCATTGCAATTTTGATCCAAATAAGTCAAAATGTATACAAAGAGGTCGTTTATGACTGGACTAAGTATCAATAAGCCAAAAATGATCAAATTTGACATTTTTTGATAGAAAAATCATTTTTTGAAAATTTTCGAAATTTCAACAAGAGAGTCATGACTATACAAATCATTGCAATTTTGATCCAAATAAGTCAAAATATATACATAGAGGTCATATGACTGGACTAAGTATAAATAAGCCAAGAATGATCAAATTTGACATTTTTCAATAAAAAAAATATTTTTTGAAAATTTTCGATTTTTCAACAAGAGCGTTATGACTATACAAATCATTGCAATTTTGATCCAAATAAGTCAAAATTTATACAAAGAGGTCGTTTATGACTGAACTAAGTATAAATAAGCCAAAAATGATCAAATTTGACATTTTTCGATAGAAAAAACATTTTTTGAAAATTTTCGATTTTTCAACAAGAGAGTCATGACTATACAAATCATTGCAATTTTGATCCAAATAAGTCAAAATGTATACATAGAGGTCGTTTATGACTGGACTAAGTATTAATAAGCCAAAAATGATCAAATTTGACATTTTTCGATAGAAAAAACATTTTTTGAAAATTTTCGATTTTTCAACAAGAGAGTCATGACTTTACAAATCATTGCAATTTTGATCCAAATAAGTCAAAATGTATACAAAGAGGTCGTTTATGACTGGACTAAGTATTAATAAGCCAAAAATGATCAAATTTGACATTTTTCGATAGAAAAAACATTTTTTGAAAATTTTCGATTTTTCAACAAGAGAGTCGTGACTATACAAATTATTGCAATTTTGATCCAAATAAGACAAAATGTATAGAAAGAGGTCGTTTATGACTGGACTAAGTACATATAAGCCAAAAATGATCAAATTTGACATTTTTCGATAGAAAAAACATTTTTTGAAAATTTTCGATTTTTCAACAAGAGACTCATGACTATACAAATCATTGAAATTTTGATCCAAATAAGTCAAAATGAATACATAGAGGTCGTTTATGACTGGACTAAGCATAAATAAGCCAAAAATGATCAAATTTGACATTTTTCGATAGAAAAAACATTTTTTGAAAATTTTTGATTTTTCAACAAGAGGGTCATGACTATACAAATCATTGAAATTTTGATCCAAATAAGTCAAAATGTATACATAGAGGTCGTTTATGACTGGAGTAAGTATAAATAAGCCAAAAATGATCAAATTTGACATTTTTCGATAGAAAAAAACATTTTTTGAAAATTTTCGATATTTCAACAAGAGAGTCATTACTATACAAATCATTGAAATTTTGATCCAAATAAGTCAAAATGTATACATAGAGGTCGTTTATGACTGAACTAAGTATAAATAAGCCAAAAATGATCAAATTTGACATTTTTCGATACAAAAAACATTTTTTGAAAATTTTCGATTTTTCAACAAGAGAGTCATGACTATACAAATCATTAAAATTTTGATCCAAATAAGTCAAAATGTATACATAGAGGTCGTTTATGACTGGACTAAGTATAAATAAGCCAAAAATGATCAAATTTGACATTTTTCGATAGAAAAAATATTTTTTGAAAATTTTCGATTTTTCAACAAGAGAGTCATGACTTTACAAATCATTGCAATTTTGATCCAAATAAGTCAAAATGTATACATAGAGGTCGTTTATGACTGGACTAAGTATTAATAAGCCAAAAATGATCAAATTTGACATTTTTCGATTGAAAAAACATTTTTTGAAAATTTTCGATTTTTCAACAAGAGAGTCATGACTTTACAAATCATTGCAATTTTGATCCAAATAAGGCAAAATGTATACATAGAGGTCGTTTATGACTGGACTAAGTATTAATAAGCCAAAAATGATCAAATTTGACATTTTTCGATAGAAAAAACATTTTTTGAAAATTTTCGATTTTTCAACAAGAGAGTCGTGACTATACAAATCATTGCAGTTTTTATCCAAATAAGTCAAAATGTATACAAAGAGGTCGTTTATGACTGGACTAAGTACATATAAGCCAAAAATGATCAAATTTGACATTTTTCGATAGAAAAAACATTTTTTGAAAATTTTCGATTTTTCAACAAGAGACTCATGACTATACAAATCATTGAAATTTTGATCCAAATAAGTCAAAATGAATACATAGAGGTCGTTTATGACTGGACTAAGCATAAATAAGCCAAAAATGATCAAATTTGACATTTTTCGATAGAAAAAAACATTTTTTGAAAATTTTTGATTTTTCAACAAGAGGGTCATGACTATACAAATCATTGAAATTTTGATCCAAATAAGTCAAAATGTATACATAGAGGTCGTTTATGACTGGAGTAAGTATAAATAAGCCAAAAATGATCAAATTTGACATTTTTCGATAGAAAAAACATTTTTTGAAAATTTTCGATTTTTCAACAAGAGAGTCGTGACTATACAAATCATTGCAATTTTTATCCAAATAAGTCAAAATGTATACAAAGAGGTCGTTTATGACTGGACTAAGTACAAATAAGCCAAAAATGATCAAATTTGACATTTTTCGATAGAAAAAACATTTTTTGAAAATTTTCGATTTTTCAACAAGAGACTCATGACTAATCAAATCATTGAAATTTTGATCCAAATAAGTCAAAATGTATACATAGAGGTCGTTTATGACTGGAGTAAGTATAAATAAGCCAAAAATGATCAAATTTGACATTTTTCGATAGAAAAAACATTTTTTGAAAATTTTCGATTTTTTCAACAAGAGAATCATGACTATACAAATCATTGCAATTTTGATCCAAATAAGTCAAAATGTATACATAGAGGTCGTTATGACTGGACTAAGTACAAATAAGCCAAAAATGATCAAATTTGACATTTTTTGATAGAAAAAACATTTTTTGAAAATTTTCGATTTTTCAACTAGAGAGTCATGACTATACAAATCATTGCAATTTTGATCCAAATAAGTCAAAATGTATACATAGACGTCGTTTATGACTGGACTAAGTATAAATAAGCCAAAAATGATCAAATTTGACATTTTTCGATAGAAAAAACATCTTTTGAAAATTTTCGATATTTCAACAAGAGAGTCATGACTATACAAATCATTGAAATTTTGATCCAAATAAGTCAAAATGTATACATAGAGGTCGTTTATGACTGGACTAAGTACAAATAAGCCAAAAATGATCAAATTTGACATTTTTCGATAGAAAAAACATTTTTTGAAAATTTTCGATTTTTCAACTAGAGAGTCATGACTATACAAATCATTGCAATTTTGATCCAAATAAGTCAAAATGTATACATAGACGTCGTTTATGACTGGACTAAGTATAAATAAGCCAAAAATGATCAAATTTGACATTTTTCGATAGAGAAAACATTTTTTGAAAATTTTCGATATTTCAACAAGAGAGTCATGACTATACAAATCATTGAAATTTTGATCCAAATAAGTCAAAATGTATACATAGAGGTCGTTTACGACTGGACTAAGTATTAATAAGCCAAAAATGATCAAATTTGACATTTTTCGATAGAAAAAACATTTTTTGAAAATTTTCGATTTTTCAACAAGAGAGTTATGACTATACAAATCATTGCAATTTTGGTCCAAATAAGTCAAAATGTATACAAAGAGGTCGTTTATGACTGGACTAAGTATAAATAAGCCAAAAATGATCAAATTTGACATTTTTCGATTGAAAAAAACATTTTTTGAAAATTTTCGATTTTTTCAACAAGAGAGTCATGACTATACAAATCATTGCAATTTTGATCCAAATAAGTCAAAATGTATACATAGAGGTCGTTATGACTGGACTAAGTATTAATTAGCCAAAAATGATCAAATTTGACATTTTTCGATAGAAAAAACATTTTTTGAAAATTTTCGATTTTTCAACTAGAGAGTCATGACTTTACGATTCATTGCAATTTTGATCCAAATAAGTCAAAATGTATACATAGAGCTCGTTTATGACTGGACTAAGTATTAATAAGCCAAAAATGATCAAATTTGACATTTTTCGATAGAAAAAACATTTTTTGAAAATTTTCGATTTTTCAACAAGAAAGTCATGACTTTACAAATCATTGCAATTTTGATCCAAATAAGTCAAAATGTATACATAGAGGTCGATTATGACTGGACTAAGTATTAATAAGCCAAATATGATCAAATTTGACATTTTTCGATAGAAAAAACATTTTTTGAAAATTTTCGATTTTTCAACAAGAGAGTCATGACTATACAAATCATTGCAATTTTGGTCCAAATAAGTCAAAATGTATACAAAGAGGTCGTTTATGACTGGACTAAGTATAAATAAGCCAAAAATGATCAAATTTGACATTTTTCGATTGAAAAAACATTTTTTGAAAATTTTCGATTTTTTCAACAAGAGAGTCATGACTATACAAATCATTGCAATTTTGATCCAAATAAGTCAAAATGTATACATAGAGGTCGTTATGACTGGACTAAGTATTAATCAGCAAAAAATGATCAAATTTGACATTTTTCGATAGAAAAAACATTTTTTGAAAATTTTCGATTTTTCAACAAGAGACTCATGACTAAACAAATCATAGTAATTTTGATCCAAATAAGTCAAAATGTATACATAGAGGCCGTTTATGACTGGACTAAGTATAAATAAGCCAAAACTGATCAAATTTGACATTTTTTGATAAAAAAAACATTTTTTGAAAATTTTCGATTTTTCCACAAGTGAGTCATGACTATACAAATCATTGAAATTTTGATCCAAATAAGTCAAAATGTATACATAGAGGTCGTTTATGACTGGACTAAGTACAAATAAGCCAAAAATGATCAAATTTGACATTTTTCGATAGAAAAAACATTTTTTGAAAATTTTCGATTTTTCAACAAGAGACTCATGACTATACAAATCATTGAAATTTTGATCCAAATAAGTCAAAATGTATACATAGAGGTCGTTTATGACTGTACTAAGTATAAATAAGCCAAAAATGATCAAATTTGACATTTTTTGATAGAAAAAACATTTTTTGAAAATTTTCGATTTTTCAACAAGAGAGTCATGACTATACAAATCATTGAAATTTTGATCCAAATAAGTCAAAATGTATACATAGAGGTCGTTTATGACTGGACTAAGTATAAATAAGCCAAAAATGATCAAATTTGACATTTTTCGATAGAAAAAACATTTTTTGAAAATTTTCGATATTTCAACAAGAGAGTCATGACTATACAAATCATTGAAATTTTTATCCAAATAAGTCAAAATGTATACATAGAGGTCGTTTACGACTGGACTAAGTATAAATAAGCCAAAAATGATCAAATTTGACATTTTTCGATAGAAAAAACATTTTTTGAAAATTTTCGATTTTTCAACAAGAGACTCATGACTATACAAATCATTGCAATTTTGATCCAAATAAGTCAAAATGTAAACAAAGAGGTCGTTTATGACTGGACTAAGTATCAATAAGCCAAAAATGATCAAATTTGACATTTTTTGATAGAAAAATCATTTTTTGAAAATTTTCGATTTTTCAACAAGAGAGTCATGACTATACAAATTATTGAAATTTTGATCTAAATAAGTCAAAATGTATACATAGAGGTCGTTTATGACTGCACTAAGTATAAATAAGCCAAAAATGATCAAATTTGACATTTTTCGATAGAAAAAATATTTTTTGAAAATTTTCGATTTTTCAACAAGAGAGTCATGACTATACAAATCATTGCAATTTTGATCCAAATAAGTCAAAATGTATACATAGAGGTAGTTTATGACTGGACTAAGTATAAATAAGCCAAAAATGATCAAATTTGACATTTTTCGATAGAAAAAACATTTCTTGAAAATTTTCGATTTTTCAACAAGAGAGTCATGACTATACAAATCATTGCAATTTTGATCCAAATAAGTCAAAATATATACATAGAGGTCATATGACTGGACTAAGTATAAATAAGCCAAGAATGATCAAATTTGACATTTTTCAATAAAAAAAATATTTTTTGAAAATTTTCGATTTTTCAACAAGAGCGTTATGACTATACAAATCATTGCAATTTTGATCCAAATAAGTCTAAATGTATACATAGAGGTCGTTTATGACTGGACTAATTATAAATAAGCCAAGATGATCAAATTTGACATTTTTCGATAGAAAAAACATTTTTTGAAAATTTTCGATTTTTCAACAAGAGACATGACTATACAAATCATTGCAATTTTGATCCAAATAAGTCAAAATGTATACATAGAAGTCGTTTATGACTGGACTAAGTATAAATAATCCAAAAATGATCAAATTTGACATTTTTCGATAGAAAAAACATTTTTTGAAAATTTTCGATTTTTCAACAAGAGAGTCATTACTATACAAATCATTGAAATTTTGATCCAAATAAGTCAAAATTTATACATAGAGGTCGTTTATGACTGAACTAAGTATAAATAAGCCAAAAATGATCAAATTTGACATTTTTCGATAGAAAAAACATTTTTTGAAAATTTTCGATTTTTCAACAAGAGAGTCATGACTATACAAATCATTGCAATTTTGATCCAAATAAGTCAAAATGTATACATAGAGGTTGTTTATGACTGGACTAAGTATTAATAAGCCAAAAATGATCAAATTTGACATTTTTCGATAGAAAAAACATTTTTTGAAAATTTTCGATTTTTCAACAAGAGAGTCATGACTTTACAAATCATTGCAATTTTGATCCAAATAAGTCAAAATGTATACAAAGAGGTCGTTTATGACTGGACTAAGTATTAATAAGCCAAAAATGATCAAATTTGACATTTTTCGATAGAAAAAACATTTTTTGAAAATTTTCGATTTTTCAACAAGAGAGTCGTGACTATACAAATCATTGCAATTTTGATCCAAATAAGTCAAAATGTATACAAAGAGGTCGTTTATGACTGGACTAAGTACATATAAGCCAAAAATGATCAAATTTGACATTTTTCGATAGAAAAAACATTTTTTGAAAATTTTCGATTTTTCAACAAGAGACTCATGACTATACAAATCATTGAAATTTTGATCCAAATAAGTCAAAATGTATACATAGAGGTCGTTTATGACTGGACTAAGCATAAATAAGCCAAAAATGATCAAATTTGACATTTTTCGATAGAAAAAACATTTTTTGAAAATTTTTGATTTTTCAACAAGAGGGTCATGACTATACAAATCATTGAAATTTTGATCCAAATAAGTCAAAATGTATACATAGAGGTCGTTTATGACTGGAGTAAGTATAAATAAGCCAAAAATGATCAAATTTGACATTTTTCGATAGAAAAAACATTTTTTGAAAATTTTCGATTTTTCAACAAGAGAGTCTTTACTATACAAATCATTGAAATTTTGATCCAAATAAGTCAAAATGTATACATAGAGGTCGTTTATGACTGAACTAAGTATAAATAAGCCAAAAATGATCGAATTTGACATTTTTCGATACAAAAAACATTTTTTGAAAATTTTCGATTTTTCAACAAGAGAGTCATGACTTTACAAATCATTAAAATTTTGATCCAAATAAGTCAAAATGTATACATAGAGGTCGTTTATGACTGGACTAAGTATAAATAAGCTAAAAATGATTAAATTTGACATTTTTCGATAGAAAAAATATTTTTTGAAAATTTTCGATTTTTCAACAAGAGAGTCATGACTTTACAAATCATTGCAATTTTGATCCAAATAAGTCAAAATGTATACATAGAGGTCGTTTATGACTGGACTAAGTATTAATAAACCAAAAATGATCAAATTTGACATTTTTCGATAGAAAAAACATTTTTTGAAAATTTTCGATTTTTCAACAAGAGACTCATGACTATACAAATCATTGCAATTTTGATCCAAATAAGTCAAAATGTATACATAGAGGTCGTTTATGACTGGACTAAGTTTTAATAAGCCAAAAATGATCAAATTTGACATTTGTCGATAGAAAAAACATTTTTTGAAAATTTTCGATTTTTCAAAAAGAGAGTCATGACTTTTCAAATCATTGCAATTTTGATCCAAATAAGTCAAAATGTATACATAGAGGTCGTTTATGACTGGACTAAGTATTAATAAGCCAAAAATGATCAAATTTGACATTTTTCGATAGAAAAAACATTTTTTGAAAATTTTCGATTTTTCAACAAGAGAGTCGTGACTATACAAATCATTGCAATTTTTATCCAAATAAGTCAAAATGTATACAAAGAGGTCGTTTATGACTGGACTAAGTACAAATAAGCCAAAAATGATCAAATTTGACATTTTTCGATAGAAAAAACATTTTTTGAAAATTTTCGATTTTTCAACAAGAGAGTCATGACTATACAAATCATTGCAATTTTGATCCAAATAAGTCAAAATGTATACATAGAGGTCGTTTATGACTGGACTAAGTATTAATAAGCCAAAAATGATCAAATTTGACATTTTTCGATAGAAAAAACATTTTTTGAAAATTTTCGATTTTTCAACAAGAGAGTCATGACCTTACAAATCATTGCAATTTTGATCCAAATAAGTCAATATGTATACAAAGAGGTCGTTTATGACTGGACTAAGTATTTATAAGCCAAAAATGATCAAATTTGACATTTTTCGATAGAAAAAACATTTTTTGAAAATTTTCGATTTTTCAACAAGAGAGTCGTGACTATACAAATCATTGCAATTTTGATCCAAATAAGTCAAAATGTATACAAAGAGGTCGTTTATGACTGGACTAAGTACATATAAGCCAAAAATGATCAAATTTGACATTTTTCGATAGAAAAAACATTTTTTGAAAATTTTTGATTTTTCAACAAGAGGGTCATGACTATACAAATCATTGAAATTTTGATCCAAATAAGTCAAAATGTATACATAGAGGTCGTTTATGACTGGACTAAGCATAAATAAGCCAAAAATGATCAAATTTGACATTTTTCGATAGAAAAAACATTTTTTGGAAATTTTCGATTTTTTTACAAGTGAGTCATGACTTTACAAATCATTGCAATTTTGATCCAAATAAGTCAAAATGTATACATAGAGGTCGTTTATGACTGGACTAAGTATTAATAAGCCAAAAATTATCAAATTTGACATTTTTCGATAGAAAAAACATTTTTTGAAAATTTTCGATTTTTCAACAAGAGACTCATGACTATACAAATCATGGAAATTTTGATCCAAATAAGTCAAAATGTATACAAAGAGGTCGTTTTTGACTGGACTAAGTATAAATAAGCCAAAAATGATCAAATTTGACATTTTTCGATAGAAAAAACATTTTTTGAAAATTTTCGATTTTTCAACAAGGGAGTCATGACAATACAAATCATTGCAATTTTGATCCAAATAAGTCAAAATGTATACATAGAGGTCGTTTATGACTGGACTAAGCATAAATAAGCCAAAAATGATCAAATTTGACATTTTTCGATAGAAAAAACATTTTTTGGAAATTTTCGATTTTTTTACAAGTGAGTCATGACTTTACAAATCATTGCAATTTTGATCCAAATAAGTCAAAATGTATACATAGAGGTCGTTTATGACTGGACTAAGTATTAATAAGCCAAAAATTATCAAATTTGACATTTTTCGATAGAAAAAACATTTTTTGAAAATTTTCGATTTTTCAACAAGAGAGTCTAGACTATACAAATCATTGCAATTTTTATCCAAATAAGTCAAAATGTATACAAAGAGGTCGTTTATTTCTGGACTAAGCATAAATAAGCCAAAAATGATCAAATTTGACATTTTTCGATAGAAAAAACATTTTTTGAAAATTTTCGATTTTCAACAAGAGACTCATGACTATACAAATCATTGCAATTTTGATCCAAATAAGTCAAAATGTATACATAGAGGTCGTTTATGACTGGACTAAGTATAAATAAGCCAAAAACGATCAAATTTGACATTTTTTGATAGAAAAAACATTTTTTGAAAATTTTCGATTTTTCAACAAGTGAGTCATGACTATACAAATCATTGAAATTTTGATCCAAATAAGTCAAAATGTATACATAGAGGTCGTTTATGACTGGACTAAGTTTAAATAAGCCAAAAAAGATCAAATTTGACATTTTTCGATAGAAAAAACATTTTTTGAAAATTTTCGATTTTTCAACAAGAGACTCATGACTATACAAATCATTGAAATTTTGATCCAAATAAGTCAAAATGTATACATAGAGGTCGTTTATGACTGGACTAAGTATAAATAATCCAAAAATGATCAAATTTGACATTTTTCGATAGAAAAAACATTGTTTGAAAATTTTTGATTTTTCAACAAGAGGGTCATGTTTATACAAATCTTTGAAATTTTGATCCAAATAAGTCAAAATGTATACATAGAGGTTGTTTATGACTGGACTAAGTATAAATAAACCAAAAATGATCAAATTTGACATTTTTCGATAAAAAAATATTTTTTGGAAATTTTCGATTTCTCAACAAGAGAGTCATGACTATACAAATCATTGAAATTTTGATCCGCATAAGTCAAAATGTATACACAGAGGTCGTTTATGACTGGACTAAGTATAAATAAGCCAAAAATGATCAAATTTGACATTTTTTGATAGAAAAAACTTTTTTTGAAAATTTTCGATTTTTCAACAAGGGAGTCATGACTATACAAATCAATGAAATACTGATCCAAATAAGTCAAAATGTATACATAGAGGTCGTTTATGACTGGACTAAGTATAAATAAGCCAAAAATGATCAAATTTGACATTTTTCGATGGAAAAAACTTTTTTTGAAAATTTTCGATTTTTCAACAAGAGACTCATGATTATACAAATCATTGCAATTTTGATCCAAATAAGTCAAAATGTATACATAGAGGTCGTTTATGACTGGACTAAGTATAAATAAGCCAAAAATGATCAAATTTGACATTTTTTGATAGAAAAAACATTTTTTGAAAATTTTCGATTTTTCAACAAGAGAGTCATGACTATACAAATCATTGAAATTTTGATCCAAATAAGTCAAAATGTATACATAGAGGTCGTTTATGACTGGACTAAGTATAAATAAGCCAAAAATGATCAAATTTGACATTTTTCGATAGAAAAAACATTTTTTGAAAATTTTCGATTTTTCAACAAGAGAGACATGACTATACAAATCATTGCAATTTTGATCCAAATAAGTCAAAATGTATACATAGAGGTCGTTTATGACTGGACTAAGTATAAATAAGCCAAAAATGATCAAATTTGACATTTTTCGATAGAAAAAACATTTTTTGAAAATTTTTGATTTTTCAACAAGAGGGTCATGACTATATAAATCTTTGAAATTTTGATCCAAATAAGTCAAAATGTATACATAGAGGTCGTTTATTACTGGACTAAGTATAAATAAGCCAAAAATGATCAAATTTGACATTTTTCGATAGAAAACCCATTTTTTGAAAATTTTCGAATTTTCAACAAGAGAGTCATGACTATACAAATCATTGCATTTTTGATCCAAATAAGTCAAAATGTATACACAGAGGTCGTTTATGACTGGACTAAGTATAAATAAGCCAAAAATGATCAAATTTGACATTTTTCGATAGAAAAAACATTTTTTGAAAATTTTCGATTTTTCAACAAGAGACTCATGACTATACAAATCATCGCAATTTGGATCCAAATAAGTCAAAATGTATACGTAGAGGTCGTTTATGACTGGACTAAGTATAAATAAGTCAAAAAAGATCAAATTTGACATTTTTAGATAGAAAAAACATTTTTTGAAAATTTTCGATTTTTCAACAAGAGAGTCATGACTATACAAATCATTGAAATTTTGATCCAAATAAGCCAAAATGTATACATAGAGGTCGTTTATGACTGGACTAAGTACAAATAAGCCAAAAATGATCAAATTTGACATTTTTCGATAGAAAAAACATTTTTTGAAAATTTTCGATTTTTCAACAAGAGAGTCATGACTATACAAATCATTGCAATTTTGATCCAAATAAGTCAAAATGTATACATAGAGGTCGTTTATGCCTGGACTAAGTTGTAATAAGCCAAAAATGATCAAATTTGACATTTTTCGATAGAAAAAACATTTTTTGAGAAATTTTCGATTTTCAACAAGAGAGTCATGACTATACAAATCATTGCCATTTTGATCCAAATAAGTCAAAATGTATACATAGAGGTCGTTTATGACTGGACTAAGTATAAATAAGCCAAAAATGATCAAATTTGACATTTTTCGATAGAAAAAACATTTTTTGAAAATTTTCGATTTTTTTACAAGTGAGTCATGACTTTACAAATCATTGCAATTTTGATCCAAATAAGTCAAAATGTATACATAGAGGTCGTTTATGACTGGACTAAGTATTAATAAGCCAAAAATGATCAAATTTGACATTTTTCGATAGAAAAAAACATTTTTTGAAAATTTTCGATTTTTCAACAAGAGAGTCATGACTATACAAATCATTGCAATTTTGATCCAAATAAGTCAAAATGTATACATAGAGGTCGTTTATGACTGGACTAAGTATAAATAAGAAAAAAATGATCAAATTTGACATTTTTCGATAGAAAAAACGTTTTTTGAAAATTTTCGATTTTTCAACAAGAGAGTCATGACTATACAAATCATAGCAATTTTGATCCAAATAAGTCAAAATGTATACATAGAGGTCGTTTATGACTGGACTAAGTATAAATAAGCCAAAAATGAACAAATTTGACATTTTTCGATAGAAAAAACATTTTTTGAAAATTTTCGATTTTTCAACAAGAGAGTCATGACTATACAAATCATTGCAATTTTGATCCAAATAAGTCAAAATGTATACATAGAGGTCGTTTATGACTGGACTAAGTATAAATAAGCCAAAAATGATCAAATTTGACATTTTTCGATAGAAAAAACATTTTTTGAAAATTTTCGATTTTTCAACAAGAGAGTCATGACTATACAAATCATTGCAATTTTGATCCAAATAAGTCAAAATGTATACATAGAGTTCGTTTATGACTGGACTAAGTATAAATAAGCCAAAAATGATCAAATTTGACATTTTTCGATAGTAAAAAGATTTTTTGAAAATTTTCGATTTTTCAACAAGAGACTCATGACTATACAAATCATTGAAAAATTGATCCAAATAAGTCAAAATGTATACATAGAGGTCGTTTATGACTGGACTAAGTATTAATAAGCCAAAAATGATCAAATTTGACATTTTTCGATAGAAAAAACATTTTTTGAAAATTTTCGATTTTTCAACAAGAGAGTCATGACTATACAAATCATTGCCATTTTGATCCAAATAAGTCAAAATGTATACATAGAGGTCGTTTATGACTGGACTAAGTATAAATAAGCCAAAAATGATCAAATTTGACATTTTTCGATAGGAAAAACATTTTTTGAAAATTTTCGATTTTTCAACAAGAGACTCATGACTATACAAATCATTGCAATTTTGATCCAAATAAGTCAAAATGTATACATAGAGGTCGTTTATGACTGGACTAAGTGTAAATATGCCAAAAATGATCAAATTTGACATTTTTCGATAGAAAAAACATTTTTTGAAAATTTTCGATTTTTCAACTAGAGACTCATGACTATACAAATCATTGCAATTTTGATCCAAATAAGTCAAAATGTATACATAGAGGTCGTTTATGAATGGACTATGTATAAATATGCCAAAAATGATCAAATTTGACATTTTTCGATAGTAAAAAGATTTTTTGAAAATTTTCGATTTTTCAACAAGAGACTCATGACTATACAAATCATTGAAAAATTGATCCAAATAAGTCAAAATGTATACATAGAGGTCGTTTATGACTGGACTAAGTATTAATAAGCCAAAAATGATCAAATTTGACATTTTTCGATAGAAAAAACATTTTTTGAAAATTTTCGATTTTTCAACAAGTGAGTCATGACTATACAAATCATTGCCATTTTGATCCAAATAAGTCAAAATGTATACATAGAGGTCGTTTATGACTGGACTAAGTATAAATAAGCCAAAAATGATCAAATTTGACATTTTTCGATAGAAAAAAACATTTTTTGAAAATTTTCGATTTTTCAACAAGAGACTCATGACTATACAAATCATTGCAATTTTGATCCAAATAAGTCAAAATGTATACATAGAGGTCATTTATGACTGGACTAAGTATAAATAAGCCAAAAATGATCAAATTTGACATTTTTCGATAGAAAAAACATTTTTTGAAAATTTTCGATTTTTCAACAAGGGAGTCATGACTATACAAATCATTGCAATTTTGATCCAAATAAGTCAAAATGTATACATAGAGGTCGTTTATGACTGGACTAAGTATAAATAAGCCAAAAATGATCAAATTTGACATTTTTCGATAGAAAAAACATTTTTTGAAAATTTTCGATTTTTCAACAAGAGAGTCATGACTATACAAATCATTGCAATTTTGATCCAAATAAGTCAAAATGTATACATAGAGGTCGTTTATGACTGGACTAAGTATAAATAAGCCAAAAATGATCAAATTTGACATTTTTCGATAGAAAAAACATTTTTTGAAAATTTTCGATTTTTCAACAAGAGAGTCATGACTATACAAATCATTGCAATTTTGATCCAAATAAGTCAAAATGTATACATAGAGTTCGTTAATGACTGGACTAAGTATAAATAAGCCAAAAATGATCAAATTTGACATTTTTCGATAGTAAAAAGATTTTTTGAAAATTTTCGATTTTTCAACAAGAGACTCATGACTATACAAATCATTGAAAAATTGATCCAAATAAGTCAAAATGTATACATAGAGGTCGTTTATGACTGGACTAAGTATTAATAAGCCAAAAATGATCAAATTTGACATTTTTCGATAGAAAAAACATTTTTTGAAAATTTTCGATTTTTCAACAAGAGAGTCATGACTATACAAATCATTGCCATTTTGATCCAAATAAGTCAAAATGTATACATAGAGGTCGTTTATGACTGGACTAAGTATAAATAAGCCAAAAATGATCAAATTTGACATTTTTCGATAGGAAAAACATTTTTTGAAAATTTTCGATTTTTCAACAAGAGACTCATGACTATACAAATCATTGCAATTTTGATCCAAATAAGTCAAAATGTATACATAGAGGTTGTTTATGACTGGACTAAGTGTAAATAAGCCAAAAATGATCAAATTTGACATTTTTCGATAGAAAAAACATTTTTTGAAAATTTTCGATTTTTCAACTAGAGACTCATGACTATACAAATCATTGCAATTTTGATCCAAATAAGTCAAAATGTATACATAAAGGTCGTTTATGACTGGACTATGTATAAATATGCCAAAAATGATCAAATTTGACATTTTTCGATAAAAAAAACATTTTTTGAAAATTTTCGATTTTTCAACAAGAGAGTCATGACTATACAAATCATTGCCATTTTGATCCAAATAAGTCAAAATGTATACATAGAGGTCGTTAATGACTGGACTAAGTATGAATAAGCCAAAAATGATCAAATTTGACATTTTTCGATAGAAAAAACATTTTTTGAAAATTTTCGATTTTTCAACAAGAGAGTCATGACTATACAAATCATTGCAATTTTGATCCAAATAAGTCAAAATGTATACATAGAGGTCGTTTATGACTGGACTAAGTATAAATAAGCCAAAAATGATCAAATTTGACATTTTTCGATAGAAAAAACATTTTTTGAAAATTTTCGATTTTTCAACAAGAGAGTCATGACTATACAAATCATTGCAATTTTGATCCAAATAAGTCAAAATGTATACATAGAGGTCGTTTATGACTGGACTAAGTACAAATAAGCCAAAAATGATCAAATTTGACATTTTTCGATAGAAAAAACATTTTTTGAAAATTTTCGATTTTGCAACAAGAGAGTCATGACTATACAAATCATTAAAATTTTGATCTTAATAAGTCAAAATGTATACATAGAGGTCGTTTATGACTGGACTAAGTATAAATAAGCCAAAAATGAACAAATTTGACATTTTTCGATAGAAAAAACATTTATTGAAACTTTTCGATTTTTCAACAAGAGTGTCATGACTATACAAATCATTGCAATTTTGATCCAAATAAGTCAAAATGTATACATAGAGGTCGTTTATGACTGGACTAAGTATAAATATGCCAAAAATGATCAAATTTGACATTTTTCGATAGAAAAAACATTTTTTGAAAATTTTCGATTTTTCAACAAGAGAGTGATGACTATACAAATCATTGAAATTTTGATCCAAATAAGTCAAAATGTATACATAGAGGTCGTTTATGACTGGACTAAGTATTAATTAGCCAAAAATGATCAAATTTGACATTTTTCTATAGAAAAAACATTTTTTGAAAATTTTCGATTTTTCAACAAGAGCCTCATGACTATACAAATCATTGCAATTTTGATCCAAATAAGTCAAAATGTATACATAGAGGTCGTTTATGACTGGACTAAGTACAAAAAAGCCAAAAATGATCATTTTGAAAATTTTTTCAAAATTTTCGATTTTTCAACAAGAGAGTCATGACTATACAAATCATTGAAATTTTGATCCAAATAAGTCAAAATGTATACATAGAGGTCGTTTATGACTGGACTAAGTATAAATAAGCCAAAAATGATCAAATTTGACATTTTTCGATAGAAAAAACATTTTTTGAAAATTTTCGATTTTTCAAAAAGAGAGTCATGACTATACAAATCATTGCAATTTTGATCCAAATAAGTCAAAATGTATACATAGAGGTCGTTTATGACTGGACCAAGTATAAATAAGCCAAAAATGATCAAATTTGACATTTTTCGATAGAAAAAACATTTTTTGAAAATTTTCGATTTTTCAACAAGAGAGTCATGACTATACAAATCATTGCAATTTTGATCCAAATAAGTCAAAATGTATACATAGAGGTCGTTATGACTGGACTAAGTATAAATAAGCCAAAAATGATCAAATTTGACATTTTTCGATAGAAAAAACAATTTTTGAAAATTTTCGATTTTTCAACAAGAGACTCATGACTATACAAATCATGGAAATTTTGATCCAAATAAGTCAAAATGTATACATAGAGGTCGTTTATGACTGGACTAAGTATAAATAAGCCAAAAATGATCAAATTTGACAATTTTCGATAGAAAAAACATTTTTTGAAAATTTTCGATTTTTCAACAAGAGAGTCATGTCTATACAAATCATTGCAATTTTTATCCAAATAAGTCAAAATGTATACATAGAGGTCGTTTATGACTGGACTAAGTATTAATAAGCCAAAAATGATCAAATTTGACATTTTTCGATAGAAAAAACATTTTTTGAAAATTTTCGATTTTTCAACAAGAGAGTCATGACTATACAAATCATTGCAATTTTGATCCAAATGAGTCAAAATGTATACATAGAGGTCGTTTATGACTGGACCAAGTATAAATAAGCCAAAAATGATCAAATTTGACATTTTTCGATAGAAAAAAACATTTTTGGAAAATTTTCGATTTTTCAACAAGAGAGTCATGACTATACAAATCATTGCAATTTTAATCCAAATAAGTCAAAATGTATACAAAGAGGTCGTTTATGACTGGAATAAGTATAAATAACCCAAAAATGATCAAATTTGACATTTTTCGATAGAAAAAACATTTTTTGAAAATTTTCGATTTTTCAACAAGAGAGTTATGACTATACAAATCATTTCAATTTTGATCCAAATAAGTCAAAATGTATACAGAGAGGTCGTTTATGACTGGACTAAGTATAAATAAGCCAAAAATGATCAAATTTGACATTTTTCGATAGAAAAAACATTTTTTGAAAATTTTCGATTTTTCAACAAGAGAGTCATTACTATACAAATCATTGCAATTTTGATCCAAATAAGTCAAAATGTATACAAAGAGGTCGTTTATGACTGGAATAAGTATAAATAAGCCAAAAATGATCAAATTTGACATTTTCGGATAGAAAAAACATTTTTTGAAAATTTTCGAATTTTCTACAAGAGACTCATGAATATACAAATCATTGCAATTTTGATCCAAATAAGTCAAAATGTATACAAAGAGGTCGTTTATGACTGGACCAAGTATAAATAAGCCAAAAATGATCAAATTAGACATTTTTCGATAGAAAAAACATTTTTTGAAAATTTTCGATTTTTCAACAAGAGAGTCATGACTATACAAATCATTGCAATTTTGATCCAAATAAGTCAAATGTATACATAGAGGTCGTTATGACTGGACTCAGTATAAATAAGCCAAAAATGATCAAATTTGACATTTTTCGATAGAAAAAACATTTTTTGAAAATTTTCGATTTTTCAACAAGAGACTCATGACTATACAAATCATTTCAATTTTGATCCAAATAAGTCAAAATGTATACATAGAGGTCGTTTATGACTGGACTAAGTATAAATAAGCCAAAAATGATCAAATTTGACATTTTTCGATAGAAAAAACATTTTTTGAAAATTTTCGATTTTTCAACAAGAGAGTCATGACTATACAAATCATTGCAATTTTTATCCAAATAAGTCAAAATGTATACATAGAGGTCGTTTATGACTGGACTAAGTATTAATAAGCCAAAAATGATCAAATTTGACATTTTTCGATAGAAAAAACATTTTTTGAAAATTTTCGATTTTTCAACAAGAGAGTCATGACTATACAAATCATTGCAATTTTGATCCAAATAAGTCAAAATGTATACATAGAGGTCGTTTATGACTGGACCAAGTATAAATAAGCCAAAAATGATCAAATTTGACATTTTTCGATAGAAAAAACATTTTTGGAAAATTTTCGATTTTTCAACAAGAGAGTCATGACTATACAAATCATTGCAATTTTGATCCAAATAAGTCAAAATGTATACAAAGAGGTCGTTTATGACTGGACTAAGTATAAATAAGCCAAAAATGATCAAATTTGATATTTTCGATAGAAAAAACATTTTTTGAAAATTTTCGATTTTCAACAAGAGAGTCATGACTATACAAATCATTGCAATTTTAATCCAAATAAGTCAAAATGTATACAAAGAGGTCGTTTATGACTGGAATAAGTATAAATAAGCCAAAAATGATCAAATTTGACATTTTTCGATAGAAAAAACATTTTTTGAAAATTTTCGATTTTTCAACAAGAGAGTTATGACTATACAAATCATTTCAATTTTGATCCAAATAAGTCAAAATGTATACATAGAGGTCGTTTATGACTGGACCAAGTATAAATAAGCCAAAAATGATCAAATTTGACATTTTTGGATAGAACAAAACATTTTTTGAAAATTTTCGATTTTTCAACAAGAGACTCATGACTATACAAATCATTTCAATTTTGATCCAATAAGTCAAAATGTATACATAGAGGTCGTTTATGACTGGACTAAGTATAAATAAGCCAAAAATGATCAAATTTGACATTTTTCGATAGAAAAAACATTTTTTGAAAATTTTCGATTTTTCAACAAGAGAGTCATGATTATACAAATCATTGCAATTTTGATCCAAATAAGTCAAAATGTATACATAGAGGTCGTTTATGACTGGACTAAGTATTAATAAGCCAAAAATGATCAAATTTGACATTTTTCGATAGAAAAAACATTTTTTGAAAATTTTCGATTTTTCAACAAGAGAGTCATGACTATACAAATCATTGCAATTTTGATCCAAATAAGTCAAAATGTATACATAGAGGTCGTTTATGACTGGACCAAGTATAAATAAGCCAAAAATGATCAAATTTGACATTTTTCGATAGAAAAAACATTTTTTGAAAATTTTCGATTTTTCAACAAGAGAGTCATGACTATACAAATCATTGCAATTTTGATCCAAATAAGTCAAAATGTATACAAAGAGGTCGTTTATGACTGGACTAAGTATAAATAAGCCAAAAATGATCAAATTTGATATTTTTCGATAGAAAAAACATTTTTTGAAAACTTTCGATTTTTCAACAAGAGAGTCATGACTATACAAATCATTGCAATTTTAATCCAAATAAGTCAAAATGTATACATATAGGTCGTTTATGACTGGAATAAGTATAAATAAGCCAAAAATGATCAAATTTGACATTTTTCGATAGAAAAAACATTTTTTGAAAATTTTCGATTTTTCAACAAGAGAGTTATGACTATACAAATCATTTCAATTTTGATCCAAATAAGTCAAAATGTATACATAGAGGTCGTTTATGACTGGACCAAGTATAAATAAGCCAAAAATGATCAAATTTGACATTTTTGGATAGAACAAACATTTTTTGAAAATTTTCGATTTTTCAACAAGAGAGTCATGACTATACAAATCATTGCAATTTTGATCCAAATAAGTCAAAATGTATACAAAGAGGTCGTTTATGACTGGACTTAGTATAAATAAGCCAAAAATGATCAAATTTGACATTTTTCGATAGAAAAAACATTTTTTGAAAATTTTCGATTTTTCAACAAGAGAGTCATGATTATACAAATCATTGCAATTTTGATCCAAATAAGTCAAAATGTATACATAGAGGTCGTTTATGACTGGACTAAGTATTAATAAGCCAAAAATGATCAAATTTAACATTTTTCGATAGAAAAAACATTTTTTGAAAATTTTCGATTTTTCAACAAGAGAGTCATGACTATACAAATCATTGCAATTTTGATCCAAATAAGTCAAAATGTATACATAGAGGTCGTTTATGACTGGACCAAGTATAAATAAGCCAAAAATGATCAAATTTGACATTTTTCGATAGAAAAAACATTTTTTGAAAATTTTCGATTTTTCAACAAGAGAGTCATGACTATACAAATCATTGCAATTTTGATCCAAATAAGTCAAAATGTATACAAAGAGGTCGTTTATGACTGGACTAAGTATAAATAAGCCAAAAATGATCAAATTTGATATTTTTCGATAGAAAAAACATTTTTTGAAAATTTTCGATTTTTCTACAAGAGACTCATGACTATACAAATCATTGAAATTTTGATCCAAATAAGTCAAAATGTATACATAGAGGTCGTTTATGACTGGACCAAGTAAAAATAAGCCAAAAATGATCAAATTTGACATTTTTGGATAGAAAAAACATTTTTTGAAAATTTTCCATTTTTCAACAAGAGAGTCATGACTATGCAAATCATTGCAATTTTGATCCAAATAAGTCAAAATGTATACAAAGAGGTCGTTTATGACTGGACTAAGTATAAATAAGCCAAAAATGATCAAATTTGACATTTTTCGATAGATAAAACATTTTTTGAAAATTTTCGATTTTTCAACAAGAGACTCATGACTATACAAATCATTGAAATTTTGATCCAAATAAGTCAAAATGTATACATAGAGGTCGTTTATGACTGGACTAAGTATAAATAAGCCAAAAATGATCAAATTTGACATTTTTCGATAGAAAAAACATTTTTTGAAAATTTTCGATTTTTCAACAAGAGAGTCATGACTATACAAATCATTGCAATTTTGATCCAAATAAATCAAAATGTATACAAAGAGGTCGCTTATGACTGGACTAAGTATAAATAAGCCAAAAATGTTCAAATTTGACATTTTTCGATAGAAAAAACAGTTTTTGAAAATTTTCGATTTTTCAACAAGAGTCATGACTATACAAATCATTGCAATTTTGATCCAAATAAGTCAAAATGTATACAAAGAGATCGTTTATGACTGGAATAAGTATAAATAAGCCAAAAATGATCAAATTTGACATTTTTCGATAGAAAAAACATTTTTTGAAAATTTTCGATTTTTCAACAAGAGAGTCATGACTATACAAATCATTGCAATTTTTATCCAAATAAGTCAAAATGTATACAAAGAGACCGTTTATGACTGGAATAAGTATAAATAAGCCAAAAATGATCAAATTTGACATTTTTCGATAGAAAAAACATTTTTTGAAAATTTTCGATTTTTCTACAAGAGACTCATGACTATACAAATCTTTGCAATTTTGATCCAAATAAGTCAAAATGTATACAAAGAGGTCGTTTATGACTGGACTAAGTATAAATAAACCAAAAATGATCAAATTTGACATTTTTCGATAGATAAAACATTTTTTGAAAATTTTCGATTTTTCAACAAGAGACTCATGACTATACAAATCATTGAAATTTTGATCCAAATAAGTCAAAATATATACATAGAGGTCGTTTATGACTGGACTAAGTATAAATAAGCCAAAAATGATCAAATTTGACATTTTTCGATAGAAAAAACATTTTTTGAAAATTTTCGATTTTTCAACAAGAGAGTCATGACTATACAAATCATTGCAATTTTGATCCAAATAAGTCAAAATGTATACATAGAGGTCGTTTATGACTGGACTAAGTATAAATAAGCCAAAAATGATCAAATTTGACATTTTTCGATAGAAAAAACATTTTTTGAAAATTTGCGATTTTTTAACAAGAGAGTCATGACTATACAAATCATTGCAATTTTGATCCAAATAAGTCAAAATGTATACATAGAGGTCGTTTATGACTGGACTAAGTATAAATAAGCCAAAAATGATCAAATTTGACATTTTTCGATAGAAAAAACATTTTTTGAAAATTTTCGATTTTTCAACAAGAGAGTCATGACTATACAAATCATTGCAATTTTAATCCAAATAAGTCAAAATGTATACATATAGGTCGTTTATGACTGGAATAAGTATAAATAAGCCAAAAATGATCAAATTTGACATTTTTCGATAGAAAAAACATTTTTTGAAAATTTTCGATTTTTCAACAAGAGAGTCATGACTATACAAATCATTGCAATTTTGATCCAAATAAATCAAAATGTATACAAAGAGGTCGTTTATGACTGGACTAAGTATAAATAAGCCAAAAATGATCAAATTTGACATTTTTCGATAGAAAAAACAGTTTTTGAAAATTTTCGATTTCGTAATAAGAGAGTCATGACTATACAAATCATTGCAATTTTGATCCAAATAAGTCAAAATGTATACACAGAGGTCGTTTATGACTGGACAAAGTATAAATAAGCCAAAAATGATCAAATTTGACATCTTTCGATAGAAAAAATATTTTTTGAAAATTTTCGATTTTTCAACAAGAGAGTCATGACTATACAAATCATTGCAATTTTGATCCAAATAAATCAAAATGTATACAAAGAGGTCGTTTATGACTGGACTAAGTATAAATAAGCCAAAAATGATCAAATTTGACATTTTTCGATAGAAAAAACAGTTTTTGAAAATTTTCGATTTTTCAACAAGAGAGTCATGACTATACAAATCATTGCAATTTTGATCCAAATAAGTCAAAATGTATACAAAGAGATCGTTTATGACTGGAATAAGTATAAATAAGCCAAAAATGATCAAATTTGACATTTTTCGATAGAAAAAACATTTTTTGAAAATTTTCGATTTTTCAACAAGGGAGTCATGACTATACAAATCATTGCAATTTTAATCCAAATAAGTCAAAATGTATACATAGAGGTCGTTTATGACTGGAATAAGTACAAATAAGCCAAAAATGATCAAATTTGACATTTTTCGATAGAAAAAACATTTTTTGAAAATTTTCGATTTTTCAACAAGAGAGTCATGACCATACAAATCATTGCAATTTTGATCCAAATAAATCAGAATGTATACAAAGAAGTCGTTTATGACTGGACTAAGTATAAATAAGCAAAAATGATCAAATTTGACATTTTTCGATAGAAAAAACAGTTTTTGAAAATTTTCGATTTTTCAACAAGAGAGTCATGACTATACAAATCATTGCAATTTTTATCCAAATAAGTCAAAATGTATACAAAGAGGCCGTTTATGACTGGAATAAGTATAAATAAGCCAAAAATGATCAAATTTGACATTTTTCGATAGATAAAACATTTTTTGAAAATTTTCGATTTTTCAACAAGAGACTCATGACTATACAAATCATTGCAATTTTGATCCAAATAAGTCAAAATGTATACAAAGAGGTCGTTTATGACTGGACTAAGTATAAATAAGCCAAAAATGATCGAATTTGACATTTTTCGATAGATAAAACATTTTTTGAAAATTTTCGATTTTTCAACAAGAGACTCATGACTATACAAATCATTGAAATTTTGATCCAAATAAGTCAACAAAATGTATACATAGAGGTCGTTCATGACTGGACTAAGTATAAATAAGCCAAAAATGATCAAATTTGACATTTTTCGATAGAAAAAACATTTTTTGAAAAGTTTCGATTTTTCAACAAGAGGGTCATGACTATACAAATCATTGAAATTTTGATCCAAATAAGTCAAAATGTATACATAGAGGTCGTTTATGACTGGACTAAGAATAAATAAGCCAAAAAAGATCAAATTTGACATTTTTCGATAGAAAAAACATTTTTTGAAAATTTTCGATTTTTCAACAAGAGAGTCATGACTATACAAATCATTGCAATTTTGATCCAAATAAGTCAAAATGTATACATAGAGGTCGGTTATGACTGGACTAAGTATAAATAAGCCAAAAATGATCAAATTTGACATTTTTCGATAGAAAAAACATTTTTTGAAAATTTTCGATTTTTCAACAAGAGAGTCATAGCTATACAAATCATTGAAATTTTGATTCAAATAAGTCAAAATGTATACATAGAGGTCGTTTATGACTGGACTAAGTATAAATAAGCCAAAAATGATCAAATTTGACATTTTTCGATAGAAAAAGCATTTTTTGAAAATTTTCGATTTTTTAACAAGAGAGTCATGACTATACAAATCATTGAAATTTTGATCCAAATAAGTCAAAATGTATACATAGAGGTCGTTTATGACTGGACTAAGTATAAATAAGCCAAAAATGATCATATTTGACATTTTTTGAAAATTTTCGATTTTTCAACAAGAGAGTCATGACTATACAAATCATTGCAATTTTGATCCAAATAAGTCAAAATGTATACATAGAGGTCGTTTATGACTGGGCTAAGTATAAATAAGCGAAAAATGATCAAATTTGACATTTTTTGATAGAAAAAACATTTTTTGAAAATTTTCGATTTTTCAACAAGAGAGTCATGACTATACAAATCATTGCAATTTTAATCCAAATAAGTCAAAATGTATACATATAGGTCGTTTATGACTGGAATAAGTATAAATAAGCCAAAAATGATCAAATTTGACATTTTTCGATAGAAAAAACATTTATTGAAAATTTTCGATTTTTCAACAAGAGAGTCATGACTATACAAATCATTGCAATTTTGATCCAAATAAATCAAAATGTATACAAAGAGGTCGTTTATGACTGGAATAAGTATAAATAAGCCAAAAATGATCAAATTTGACATTTTTCGATAGAAAAAACATTTTTTGAAAATTTTCGATTTTTCTACAAGAGACTCATGACTATACAAATCATTGCAATTTTTATCAAATAAGTCAAAATGTATACAAAGAGGTCGTTTATGACTGGACTAAGTATAAATAAGCCAAAAATGATCAAATTTGACATTTTTCGATAGATAAAACATTTTTTGAAAATTTTCGATTTTTCAACAAGAGACTCATGACTATACAAATCATTGAAATTTTGATCCAAATAAGTCAAAATGTATACATAGAGGTCGTTTATGACTGGACTAAGTATAAATAAGCCAAAAATGATCAAATTTGACATTTTTCGATAGAAAAAACATTTTTTGAAAATTTGCGATTTTTCAACAAGAGAGTCATGACTATACAAATCATTGCAATTTTGATCCAAATAAGTCAAAATGTATACATAGAGGTCGTTTATGACTGGACTAAGTATAAATAAGCCAAAAATGATCAAATTTGACATTTTTCGATAGAAAAAACATTTTTTGAAAATTTTCGATTTTTCAACAAGAGAGTCATGACTATACAAATCATTGCAATTTTAATCCAAATAAGTCAAAATGTATACATATAGGTCGTTTATGACTGGAATAAGTATAAATAAGCCAAAAATGATCAAATTTGACATTTTTCGATAGAAAAAACATTTTTTGAAAATTTTCGATTTTTCAACAAGAGAGTCATGACTATACAAATCATTGCAATTTTGATCCAAATAAATCAAAATGTATACAAAGAGGTCGTTTATGACTGGACTAAGTATAAATAAGCCAAAAATGATCAAATTTGACATTTTTCGATAGAAAAAACAGTTTTTGAAAATTTTCGATTTTTCAACAAGAGAGTCATGACTATACAAATCATTGCAATTTTGATCCAAATAAGTCAAAATGTATACAAAGAGATCGTTTATGACTGGAATAAGTATAAATAAGCCAAAAATGATCAAATTTGACATTTTTCGATAGAAAAAACATTTTTTGAAAATTTTCGATTTTTCAACAAGGGAGTCATGACTATACAAATCATTGCAATTTTAATCCAAATAAGTCAAAATGTATACATAGAGGTCGTTTATGACTGGAATAAGTACAAATAAGCCAAAAATGATCAAATTTGACATTTTTCGATAGAAAAAACATTTTTTGAAAATTTTCGATTTTTCAACAAGAGAGTCATGACCATACAAATCATTGCAATTTTGATCCAAATAAATCAGAATGTATACAAAGAAGTCGTTTATGACTGGACTAAGTATAAATAAGCAAAAATGATCAAATTTGACATTTTTCGATAGAAAAAACAGTTTTTGAAAATTTTCGATTTTTCAACAAGAGAGTCATGACTATACAAATCATTGCAATTTTTATCCAAATAAGTCAAAATGTATACAAAGAGGCCGTTTATGACTGGAATAAGTATAAATAAGCCAAAAATGATCAAATTTGACATTTTTCGATAGAAAAAACATTTTTTGAAAATTTTCGATTTTTCTACAAGAGACTCATGGCTATACAAATCATTGCAATTTTGATCCAAATAAGTCAAAATGTATACAAAGAGGTCGTTTATGACTAGACTAAGTATAAATAAGCCAAAAATGATCAAATTTGACATTTTTCGATAGATAAAACATTTTTTGAAAATTTTCGATTTTTCAACAAGAGACTCATGACTATACAAATCATTGAAATTTTGATCCAAATAAGTCAAAATGTATACATAGAGGTCGTTTATGACTGGACTAAGTATAAATAAGCCAAAAATGATCAAATTTGACATTTTTCGATAGAAAAAACATTTTTTGAAAATTTTCGATTTTTCAACAAGAGGGTCATGACTATAAAAATCATTGAAATTTTGATCCAAATAAGTCAAAATGTATACATAGAGGTCGTTTATGACTGGACTAAGTATAAATAAGCCAAAAATGATCAAATTTGACATTTTTCGATAGAAAAAACATTTTTTGAAAATTTTCGATTTTTCAACAAGAGAGTCATGACTATACAAATCATTGCAATTTTGATCCAAATAAGTCAAAATGTATACAGAGAGGTCGTTTATGACTGGACTAAGTGTAAATAAGCCAAAAATGATCAAATTTGACATTTTTCGATAGATAAAACATTTTTTGAAAATTTTCGATTTTTCAACAAGAGACTCATGACTATACAAATCATTGAAATTTTGATCCAAAGAAGTCAAAATGTATACATAGAGGTCGTTTATGACTGGACTAAGTATAAATAAGCCAAAAATGATCAAATTTGACATTTTTCGATAGAAAAATCATTTTTTGAAAATTTTCGATTTTTCAACAAGAGGGTCATGACTATAAAAATCATTGAAATTTTGATCCAAATAAGTCAAAATGTATACATAGAGGTCGTTTATGACTGGACTAAGTATAAATAAGCCAAAAATGATCAAATTTGACATTTTTCGATAGAAAAAACATTTTTTGAAAATTTTCGATTTTTCAACAAGAGAGTCATGACTATACAAATCATTGCAATTTTGATCCAAATAAGTCAAAATGTATACAGAGAGGTCGTTTATGACAGGACTAAGTATAAATAAGCCAAAAATGATCAAATTTGACATTTTTCGATAGAAAAAACATTTTTGGAAAATTTTCGATTTTTTAACAAGAGAGTCATGGCTATACAAATCATTGAAATTTTGATCCAAATAAGTCAAAATGTATACATAGAGGTCGTTTATGACTGGACTAAGTATAAATAAGCCAAAAATGAACAAATTTGACATTCTTCGATAGAAAAAACATTTTTTGAAAATTTTCGATTTTTTAACAAGAGAGTCATGACTATACAAATCATTGAAATTTTGATCCAAATAAGTCAAAATGTATACATAGAGGTCGTTTATGACTGGACTAAGTATAAATATGCCAAAAATGATCAAATTTGACATTTTTCGATAGAAAAAACATTTTTTGAAAATTTTCGATTTTTCAACAAGAGACTCATGACAATACAAATCATTGCAATTTTGATCCAAATAAGTCAAAATGTATACATAGAGGTCGTTTATGACTGGACTTAGTATAAATAAGCCAAAAATGATCAAATTTGACATTTTTCGATAGAAAAAACAGTTTTTGAAAATTTTCGATTTTTCAACAAGAGAGTCATGACTATACAAATCATTGAAATTATGATCCAAATAAGTCAAAATGTATACAAAGAGGTCGTTTATGACTGGACTAAGTATAAATAAGCCAAAAATGATCAAATTTGACATTTTTCGATAGAAAAAACATTTTTTGAAAATTTTCGATTTTTCAACAAGAGACTCATGACTATACAAATCATTGAAATTTTGGTCCAAATAAGTAAAATGTATACATAGAGGTCGTTTATGACTGGACTAAGTATAAATAAGCCAAAAATGATCAAATTTGACATTTTTCGATAGATAAAACATTTTTTGAAAATTTTCGATTTTTCAACAAGAGACTCATGACTATACAAATCATTGAAATTTTGATCCAAATAAGTCAACAAAATGTATACATAGAGGTCGTTCATGACTGGACTAAGTATAAATAAGCCAAAAATGATCAAATTTGACATTTTTCGATAGAAAAAACATTTTTTGAAAAGTTTCGATTTTTCAACAAGAGGGTCATGACTATACAAATCATTGAAATTTTGATCCAAATAAGTCAAAATGTATACATAGAGGTCGTTTATGACTGGACTAAGAATAAATAAGCCAAAAATGATCAAATTTGACATGTTTCGATAGAAAAAACATTTTTTGAAAATTTTCGATTTTTCAACAAGAGAGTCATGACTATACAAATCATTGCAATTTTGATCCAAATAAGTCAAAATGTATACATAGAGGTCGTTTATGACTGGACTAAGTATAAATAAGCCAAAAATGATCATATTTGACATTTTTCGATAGAAAAAACATTTTTTGAAAATTTTCGATTTTTCAACAAGAGAGTCATGACTATACAAATCATTGCAATTTTGATCCAAATAAGTCAAAATGTATACATAGAGGTCGTTTATGACTGGACTAAGCATAAATAAGCCAAAAATGATCAAATTGGACATTTATCGATAGAAAAAACATTTTTTGAAAATTTTCGATTTTTCAACAAGAGAGTCATGACTATACAAATCATTGCAATTTTGATCCAAATAAGTCAAAATGTATACATAGAGGTCGTTTGTGACTGGACTAAGTATAAATAAGCCAAAAATGATCAAATTTGACATTTTTCGATAGAAAAAACATTTTTTGAAAATTTTCGATTTTTCAACAAGAGAGTCATGACTAAACAAATCATTGCAATTTTGATCCAAATAAGTCAAAATGTATACATAGAGGACGTTTATGACTGGACTAAGTGTAAATAAGCCAAAAATGATCAAATTTGACATTTTTCGATAGAAAAAACATTTTTTGAAAATTTTCGATTTTTCAACAAGAGACTCATGACTATACAAATCATTGAAATTTTGATCCAAATAAGTCAATATGTATACATAGAGGTCGTTTATGACTGTACTAAGTATAAATAAGCCAAAAATGATCAAATTTGACATTTTTCGATAGAAAAAACATTTTTTGAAAAATTTCGAATTTTTCAACAAGAGACTCATGACTATACAAATCATTGAAATTTTGATCCAAATAAGTCAAAATATATACAAAGAGGTCGTTTATGACTGGACTAAGTATAAATAAGCCAAAAATGATCAAATTTGACATTTTTCGATAGAAAAAACATTTTTTGAAAATTTTCGATTTTTCAACAAGAGAGTCATGACTATACAAATCATTGCAATTTTGATCCAAATAAGTCAAAATGTATACATAGAGGTCGTTTATGACTGGACTAAGTATAAATAAGCCAAAAATGATCAAATTTGACATTTTTCGATAGAAAAAACATTTTTTGAAAATTTTCGATTTCGTAATAAGAGAGTCATGACTATACAAATCATTGCAATTTTGATCCAAATAAGTCAAAATGTATACATAGAGGTCGTTTATGACTTTACTAAGTATAAATAAGCCAAAAATGATCAAATTTGACATTTTTCGATAGAAAAAACAGTTTTTGAAAATTTTCGATTTTTCAACAAGAGAGTCATGACTATACAAATCATTGAAATTATGATCCAAATAAGTCAAAATGTATACATAGAGGTCGTTTATGACTGGACTAAGTATAAATAAGCCAAAAATGATCAAATTTGACATTTTTCGATAGAAAAAACATTTTTTGAAAATTTTCGATTTTTTTACAAGTGAGTCATGACTTTACAAATCATTGCAATTTTGATCCAAATAAGTCAAAATGTATACATAGAGGTCGTTTATGACTGGACTAAGTATTAATAAGCCAAAAATGATCAAATTTGACATTTTTCGATAGAAAAAACATTTTTTGAAAGTTTTCGATTTTTCAACAAGAGACTCATGACTATACAAATCATTGCAATTTTGATCCAAATAAGTCAAAATGTATACATAGAGGTCGTTTATGACTGGACTAAGTATAAATAAGCCAAAAATGATCAAATTTGACATTTTTCGATAGAAGAAACATTTTTTGAAAATTTTCGATTTTTTTACAAGTGAGTCATGACTTTACAAATCATTGCAATTTTGATCCAAATAAGTCAAAATGTATACATAGAGGTCGTTTATGACTGGACTAAGTATTAATAAGCCAAAAATGATCAAATTTGACATTTTTCGATAGAAAAAACATTTTTTGAAAATTTTCGATTTTTCAACAAGAGACTCATGACTATACAAATCATTGAAATTTTGGTCCAAATAAGTAAAATGTATACATAGAGGTCGTTTATGACTGGACTAAGTATAAATAAGCCAAAAATGATCAAATTTGACATTTTTTGATAGAAAAAACAATTTTGAAAATTTTCGATTTTTCAACAAGAGACTCATGACTATACAAATCATTGCAATTTTGATCCAAATAAGTCAAAATGTATACAAAGAGGTCGTTTATGACTGGACTAAGTATAAATAAGCCAAAAATGATCGAATTTGACATTTTTCGATTGATAAAACATTTTTTGAAAATTTTCGATTTTTCAACAAGAGACTCATGACTATACAAATCATTGAAATTTTGATCCAAATAAGTCAACAAAATGTATACATAGAGGTCGTTCATGACTGGACTAAGTATAAATAAGCCAAAAATGATCAAATTTGACATTTTTCGATAGAAAAAACATTTTTTGAAAATTTTCGATTTTTCAACAAGAGACTCATGACTATACAAATCATTGAAATTTTGATCCAAATAAGTCAAAATGTATACATAGAGGTCGTTTATGACTGGACTAAGTATAAATAAGCCAAAAATGATCAAATTTGACATTTTTCGATAGAAAAAACATTTTTTGAAAATTTTCGATTTTTCAACAAGAGAGTCATGACTATACAAATCATTGCAATTTTGATCCAAATAAGTCAAAATGTATACATAGAGGTCGTTTATGACTGGACTAAGTATACATAAGCCAAAAATGATCAAATTTGACATTTTTCGATAGAAAAAACATTTTTTGAAAATTTTCGATTTTTCAACAAGAGACTCATGACTATACAAATCATTGAAATTTTGATCCAAATAAGTCAAAATGTATACATAGAGGTCGTTTATGACTGGACTAAGTATAAATAAGCCAAAAATGATCAAATTTGACATTTTCGATAGAAAAAACATTTTTTGAAAATTTTCGATTTTTCAACAAGAGAGTCATGACTATACAAATCATTGCAATTTTGATCCAAATAAGTCAAAATGTATACATAGAGGTCGTTTATGACTGGGCTAAGTATAAATAAGCCAAAAATGATCAAATTTGACATTTTTCGATAGAAAAAACATTTTTTGAAAATTTTCGATTTTTCAACAAGAGACTCATGACTATACAAATCATTGCAATTTTGATCCAAATAAGTCAAAATGTATACATAGAGGTCGTTTATGACTGGACTAAGTATAAATAAGCCAAAAATGATCAAATTTGACATTTTTTGATAGAAAAAACAATTTTGAAAATTTTCGATTTTTCAACAAGAGACTCATGACTATACAAATCATTGCAATTTTGATCCAAATAAGTCAAAATGTATACATAGAGGTCGTTTATGACTTTACTAAGTATAAATAAGCCAAAAATGATCAAATTTGACATTTTTCGATAGAAAAAAACAGTTTTTGAAAATTTTCGATTTTTCAACAAGAGAGTCATGACTATACAAATCATTGAAATTATGATCCAAATAAGTCAAAATGTATACATAGAGGTCGTTTATGACTGGACTAAGTATAAATAAGCCAAAAATGATCAAATTTGACATTTTTCGATAGAAAAAAACATTTTTTGAAAATTTTCGATTTTTTTACAAGTGAGTCATGACTTTACAAATCATTGCAATTTTGATCCAAATAAGTCAAAATGTATACATAGAGGTCGTTTATGACTGGACTAAGTATTAATAAGCCAAAAATGATCAAATTTGACATTTTTCGATAGAAAAAAACATTTTTTGAAAGTTTTCGATTTTTCAACAAGAGACTCATGACTATACAAATCATTGCAATTTTGATCCAAATAAGTCAAAATGTATACATAGAGGTCGTTTATGACTGGACTAAGTATTAATAAGCCAAAAATGATCAAATTTGACATTTTTCGATAGAAAAAAACATTTTTTGAAAATTTTCGATTTTTCAACAAGAGACTCATGACTATACAAATCATGGAAATTTTGATCCAAATAAGTCAAAATGTATACAAAGAGGTCGTTTATGACTGGACTAAGTATAAATAAGCCAAAAATGATCAAATTTGACATTTTTCGATAGAAAAAAACATTTTTTGAAAATTTTCGATTTTTCAACAAGAGAGTCATGACTATACAAATCATTGAAATTTTGATCCAAATAAGTCAAAATGTATACATAGAGGTCGTTTATGACTGGACTAAGTATAAAAAAAGCCAAAAATGATCAAATTTGACATTTTTCGATAGAAAAAACATTTTTTGAAAATTTTCGATTTTTCAACAAGAGAGTCATGACTATACAAATCATTGAAATTTTGATCCAAATAAGTCAAAATGTATACATAGAGGTCGTTTATGACTGGACTAAGTATCAATAAGCCAAAAATGATCAAATTTGACATTTTTCGATAGAAAAAAACATTTTTGGAAAATTTTCGATTTTTCAACAAGAGAGTCATGACTATACAAATCATTGCAATTTTGATCCAAATAAGTCCAAATGTATACATAGAGGTCGTTTATGACTGGGCTAAGTATAAATAAGCCAAAAATGATCAAATTTGACATTTTTTGATAGAAAAAAACAATTTTGAAAATTTTCGATTTTTCAACAAGAGACTCATGACTATACAAATCATTGCAATTTTGATCCAAATAAGTCAAAATGTATACATAGAGGTCGTTTATGACTGGACTAAGTATAAATAAGCCAAAAATGATCAAATTTGACATTTTTCGATAGAAAAAACATTTTTTGAAAATTTTCGATTTATCATCAAGAGAGTCATGACTATACAAATCATTGCAATTTTGTTCCAAAAAAGTCAAAATGTATACATAGAGGTCGTTTATGACTGGACTAAGTATAAATAAGCCAAAAATGATCAAATTTGACATTTTTCGATAGAAAAAACATTTTTTGAAAATTTTCGATTTTTCAACAAGAGACTCATGACTATACAAATCATTGCAATTTTGATCCAAATAAGTCAAAATGTATACATAGAGGTCGTTTATGACTGGACTAAGTATAAATAAGCCAAAAATGATCAAATTTGACATTTTTCGATAGAAAAAACAGTTTTTGAAAATTTTCGATTTTTCAACAAGAGAGTCATGACTATACAAATCATTGAAATTATGATCCAAATAAGTCAAAATGTATACATAGAGGTCGTTTATGACTGGACTAAGTATAAATAAGCCAAAAATGATCAAATTTGACATTTTTCGATAGAAAAAAACATTTTTTGAAAATTTTCGATTTTTTTACAAGTGAGTCATGACTTTACAAATCATTGCAATTTTGATCCAAATAAGTCAAAATGTATACATAGAGGTCGTTTATGACTGGACTAAGTATTAATAAGCCAAAAATGATCAAATTTGACATTTTTCGATAAAAAAAACATTTTTTGAAAATTTTCGATTTTTCAACAAGAGACTCATGACTATACAAATCATGGAAATTTTGATCCAAATAAGTCAAAATGTATACAAAGAGGTCGTTTATGACTGGACTAAGTATAAATAAGCCAAAAATGATCAAATTTGACATTTTTCGATAGAAAAAAAATTTTTGGAAAATTTTCGATTTTTCAACAAGGGAGTCATGACTATACAAATCATTGCAATTTTGATCCAAATAAGTCAAAATGTATACATAGAGGTCGTTTATGACTGGACTAAGTTTTAATAAGCCAAAAAATGATCAAATTTGACATTTGTCGATAGAAAAAACATTTTTTGAAAATTTTCGATTTTTCAACAAGAGAGTCATGACTTTTCAAATCATTGCAATTTTGATCCAAATAAGTCAAAATGTATACATAGAGGTCGTTTATGACTGGACTAAGTATAAATAAGCCAAAAATGATCAAATTTGACATTTTTCGATAGAAAAAACATTTTTTGAAAATTTTCGATTTTTCAACAAGAGAGTCATGACTATACAAATCATTGCAATTTTTATCCAAATAAGTTAAAATGTATACATAGAGGTCGTTTATGACTGGACTAAGTATTAATAAGCCAAAAATGATCAAATTTGACATTTTTCGATAGAAAAAACATTTTTTGAAAATTTTCGATTTCGTAATAAGAGAGTCATGACTATACAAATCATTGCAATTTTTATCCAAATAAGTCAAAATGTATACACAGAGGTCGTTTATGACTGGACTAAGTATAAATAAGCCAAAAATGATCAAATTTGACATTTTTCGATAGAAAAAAACATTTTTTGAAAATTTTCGATTTTTCAACAAGAGAGTCATGACTATACAAATCATTGAAATTTTGATCCAAATAAGTCAAAATGTATACATAGAGGTCGTTTATGACTGGACTAAGTATAAATAAGCCAAAAATGATCAAATTTGACATTTTTCGATAGAAAAAACATTTTTGGAAAATTTTCGATTTTTCAACAAGAGAGTCATGACTATACAAATCATTGAAATTTTGATCCAAATAAGTCAAAATGTATACATAGAGGTCGTTTATGACTGGACTAAGTATACATAAGCCAAAAATGATCAAATTTGACATTTTTCGATAAAAAAAAACATTTTTTGAAAATTTTCGATTTTTCAACAAGAGACTCATGACTATACAAATCATTGAAATTTTGATCCAAATAAGTCAAAATGTATACATAGAGGTCCTTTTGAATGTACTAAGTATAAATAAGCCAAAAATGATCAAATTTGACATTTTTCGATAGAAAAAACATTTTTTGAAAATTTTCGATTTTTCAACAAGAGAGTCATGACTATACAAATCATTGCAATTTTGATCCAAATAAGTCAAAATGTATACATAGAGGTCGTTTATGACTGGACTAAGTATAAATAAGCCAAAAATGAACAAATTTGACATTTTTCGATAGAAAAATCATTTTTTGAAAATTTTCGATTTTTCAACAAGAGAGTCATGACTATACAAATCATTGCAATTTTGATCCATATAAGTCAAAATGTATACATAGAGGACGTTTATGATTGGACTAAGTGTAAATAAGCCAAAAATGATCAAATTTGACATTTTTCGATAGAAAAAACATTTTTTGAAAATTTTCGATTTTTCAACAAGAGACTCATGACTATACAAATCATTGAAATTTTGATCCAAATAAGTCAATATGTATACATAGAGGTCGTTTATGACTGGACTAAGTATAAATAAGCCAAAAATGATCAAATTTGACATTTTTCGATAGAAAAAACATTTTTTGAAAATTTTCGATTTTTCAACAAGAGACTCATGACTATACAAATCATTGCAATTTTGATCCAAATAAGTCAAAATGTATACATAGAGGTCGTTTATGACTGGACTAAGTATAAATAAGCCAAAAATGATCAAATTTGACATTTTTCGATAGAAAAAACAGTTTTTGAAAATTTTCGATTTTTCAACAAGAGAGTCATGACTATACAAATCATTGAAATTATGATCCAAATAAGTCAAAATGTATACATAGAGGTCGTTTATGACTGGACTAAGTATAAATAAGCCAAAAATGATCAAATTTGACATTTTTCGATAGAAAAAACATTTTTTGAAAATTTTCGATTTTTTTACAAGTGAGTCATGACTTTACAAATCATTGCAATTTTGATCCAAATAAGTCAAAATGTATACATAGAGGTCGTTTATGACTGGACTAAGTATTAATAAGCCAAAAATGATCAAATTTGACATTTTTCGATAGAAAAAACATTTTTTGAAAATTTTCGATTTTTCAACAAGAGAGTCATGACTATACAAATCATTGCAATTTTGATCCAAATAAGTCAAAATGTATACATAGAGGTCGTTTATGACTGGACCAAGTATAAATAAGCCAAAAATGATCAAATTTGACATTTTTCGATAGAAAAAACATTTTTGGAAAATTTTCGATTTTTCAACAAGAGAGTCATGACTATACAAATCATTGCAATTTTAATCCAAATAAGTCAAAATGTATACAAAGAGGTCGTTTATGACTGGAATAAGTATAAATAACCCAAAAATGATCAAATTTGACATTTTTCGATAGAAAAAACATTTTTTGAAAATTTTCGATTTTTCAACAAGAGAGTTATGACTATACAAATCATTTCAATTTTGATCCAAATAAGTCAAAATGTATACAGAGAGGTCGTTTATGACTGGACTAAGTATAAATAAGACAAAAATGATCAAATTTGTCATTTTTCGACAGAAAAAAAATTTTTTGAAAATTTTCGATTTTTCAACAAGAGAGTCATTACTATACAAATCATTGCAATTTTGATCCAAATAAGTCAAAATGTATACAAAGAGGTCGTTTATGACTGGAATAAGTATAAATAAGCCAAAAATGATCAAATTTGACATTTTCGGATAGAAAAAACATTTTTTGAAAATTTTCGATTTTTCTACAAGAGACTCATGACTATACAAATCATTGCAATTTTGATCCAAATAAGTCAAAATGTATACAAAGAGGTCGTTTATGACTGGACCAAGTATAAATAAGCCAAAAATGATCAAATTTGACATTTTTCGATAGAAAAAACATTTTTTTAAAATTTTCGATTTTTCAACAAGAGAGTCATGACTATACAAATCATTGCAATTTTGATCCAAATAAGTCAAAATGTATACATAGAGGTCGTTTATGACTGGACAAAGCATAAATAAGCCAAAAATGATCAAATTGGACATTTATCGATAGAAAAAACATTTTTTGAAAATTTTCGATTTTTCAACAAGAGAGTCATGACTATACAAATCATTGCAATTTTGATCCAAATAAGTCAAAATGTATACATAGAGGTCGTTTATGACTGGACTAAGTATAAATAAGCCAAAAATGATCAAATTTGACATTTTTCGATAGAAAAAACATTTTTTGAAAATTTTCGATTTTTCAACAAGAGAGTCATGACTATACAAATCATTGCAATTTTGATCCAAATAAGTCAAAATGTATACATAGAGGTCGTTTATGACTGGACTAAGTATAAATAAGCCAAAAATGATCAAATTTGACATTTTTCGATAGAAAAAACATTTTTTGAAAATTTTCGATTTTTCAACAAGAGAGTCATGACTATACAAATCATTGCAATTTTGATCCAAATAAGTCAAAATGTATACATAGAGGACGTTTATGATTGGACTAAGTGTAAATAAGCCAAAAATGATCAAATTTGACATTTTTCGATAGAAAAAACATTTTTTGAAAATTTTCGATTTTTCAACAAGAGACTCATGACTATACAAATCATTGAAATTTTGATCCAAATAAGTCAATATGTATACATAGAGGTCGTTTATGACTGGACTAAGTATAAATAAGCCAAAAATGATCGAATTTGACATTTTTCGATAGAAAAAAACATTTTTTGAAAAATTTCGAATTTTTCAACAAGAGACTCATGACTATACAAATCATTGAAATTTTGATCCAAATAAGTCAAAATGTATACACAGAGGTCGTTTATGACTGGACTAAGTATAAATAAGCCAAAAATGATCAAATTTGACATTTTTCGATAGAAAAAACATTTTTTGAAAATTTTCGATTTCGTAATAAGAGAGTCATGACTATACAAATCATTGCAATTTTGATCCAAATAAGTCAAAATGTATACACAGAGGTCGTTTATGACTGGACTAAGTATAAATAAGCCAAAAATGATCAAATTTGACATTTTTCGATAGAAAAAACATTTTTTGAAAATTTTCGATTTTTCAACAAGAGAGTCATGACTATACAAATCATGCAATTTTGATCCAAATAAGTCAAAATGTATACATAGAGGTCGTTTATGACTGGACTAAGCATAAATAAGCCAAAAATGATCAAATTGGACATTTATCGATAGAAAAAACTTTTTTTGAAAATTTTCGATTTTTCAACAAGAGAGTCATGACTATACAAATCATTGCAATTTTGATCCAAATAAGTCAAAATGTATACATAAAGGTCGTTTATGACTGGACTAAGTATAAATAAGCCAAAAATGATCAAATTTGACATTTTTCGATAGAAAAAACATTTTTTGAAAATTTTCGATTTTTCAACAAGAGAGTCATGACTATACAAATCATTGCAATTTTGATCCAAATAAGTCAAAATGTATACATAGAGGTCGTTTATGACTGGACTAAGTATAAATAAGCCAAAAATGAACAAATTTGACATTTTTCGATAGAAAAATCATTTTTTGAAAATTTTCGATTTTTCAACAAGAGAGTCATGACTATACAAATCATTGCAATTTTGATCCATATAAGTCAAAATGTATACATAGAGGACGTTTATGATTGGACTAAGTGTAAATAAGCCAAAAATGATCAAATTTGACATTTTTCGATAGAAAAAACATTTTTTGAAAATTTTCGATTTTTCAACAAGAGACTCATGACTATACAAATCATTGAAATTTTGATCCAAATAAGTCAATATGTATACATAGAGGTCGTTTATGACTGGACTAAGTATAAATAAGCCAAAAATGATCAAATTTGACATTTTCCGATAGAAAAAACATTTTTTGAAAATTTTCGATTTTTCAACAAGAGACTCATGACTATACAAATCATTGAAATTTTGATCCAAATAAGTCAAAATATATACATAGAGGTCGTTTATGACTGGACTAAGTATAAATAAGCCAAAAATGATCAAATTTGACATTTTTCGATAGAAAAAACATTTTTTGAAAATTTTCGATTTTTCAACAAGAGACTCATGACTATACAAATCATTGCAATTTTGATCCAAATAAGTCAAAGTGTATACATAGAGGTCGTTTATGACTGGACTAAGTATAAATAAGCCAAAAATGATCAAATTTGACATTTTTCGATAGAAAAAACAGTTTTTGAAAATTTTCGATTTTTCAACAAGAGAGTCATGACTATACAAATCATTGAAATTATGATCCAAATAAGTCAAAATGTATACATAGAGGTCGTTTATGACTGGACTAAGTATAAATAAGCCAAAAATGATCAAATTTGACATTTTTCGATAGAAAAAACATTTTTTGAAAATTTTCGATTTTTTTACAAGTGAGTCATGACTTTACAAATCATTGCAATTTTGATCCAAATAAGTCAAAATGTATACATAGAGGTCGTTTATGACTGGACTAAGTATTAATAAGCCAAAAATGATCAAATTTGACATTTTTCGATAGAAATAACATTTTTTGAAAATTTTCGATTTTTCAACAAGAGAGTCATGACTATACAAATCATTGCAATTTTGATCCAAATAAGTCAAAATGTATACATAGAGGTCGTTTATGACTGGACCAAGTATAAATAAGCCAAAAATGATCAAATTTGACATTTTTCGATAGAAAAAACATTTTTGGAAAATTTTCGATTTTTCAACAAGAGAGTCATGACTATACAAATCATTGCAATTTTAATCCAAATAAGTCAAAATGTATACAAAGAGGTCGTTTATGACTGGAATAAGTATAAATAACCCAAAAATGATCAAATTTGACATTTTTCGATAGAAAAAACATTTTTTGAAAATTTTCGATTTTTCAACAAGAGAGTTATGACTATACAAATCATTTCAATTTTGATCCAAATAAGTCAAAATGTATACAGAGAGGTCGTTTATGACTGGACTAAGTATAAATAAGACAAAAATGATCAAATTTGACATTTTTCGACAGAAAAAACATTTTTTGAAAATTTTCGATTTTTCAACAAGAGAGTCATTACTATACAAATCATTGCAATTTTGATCCAAATAAGTCAAAATGTATACAAAGAGGTCGTTTATGACTGGAATAAGTATAAATAAGCCAAAAATGATCAAATTTGACATTTTCGGATAGAAAAAACATTTTTTGAAAATTTTCGATTTTTCTACAAGAGACTCATGACTATACAAATCATTGCAATTTTGATCCAAATAAGTCAAAATGTATACAAAGAGGTCGTTTATGACTGGACCAAGTATAAATAAGCCAAAAATGATCAAATTTGACATTTTTCGATAGAAAAAACATTTTTTTAAAATTTTCGATTTTTCAACAAGAGAGTCATGACTATACAAATCATTGCAATTTTGATCCAAATAAGTCAAAATGTATACATAGAGGTCGTTTATGACTGGACTAAGCATAAATAAGCCAAAAATGATCAAATTGGACATTTATCGATAGAAAAAACATTTTTTGAAAATTTTCGATTTTTCAACAAGAGAGTCATGACTATACAAATCATTGCAATTTTGATCCAAATAAGTCAAAATGTATACATAGAGGTCGTTTATGACTGGACTAAGTATAAATAAGCCAAAAATGATCAAATTTGACATTTTTCGATAGAAAAAACATTTTTTGAAAATTTTCGATTTTTCAACAAGAGAGTCATGACTATACAAATCATTGCAATTTTGATCCAAATAAGTCAAAATGTATACATAGAGGTCGTTTATGACTGGACTAAGTATAAATAAGCCAAAAATGATCAAATTTGACATTTTTCGATAGAAAAAACATTTTTTGAAAATTTTCGATTTTTCAACAAGAGAGTCATGACTATACAAATCATTGCAATTTTGATCCAAATAAGTCAAAATGTATACATAGAGGACGTTTATGACTGGACTAAGTGTAAATAAGCCAAAAATGATCAAATTTGACATTTTTCGATAGAAAAAACATTTTTTGAAAATTTTCGATTTTTCAACAAGAGACTCATGACTATACAAATCATTGAAATTTTGATCCAAATAAGTCAATATGTATACATAGAGGTCGTTTATGACTGGACTAAGTATAAATAAGCCAAAAATGATCAAATTTGACATTTTTCGATAGAAAAAACATTTTTTGAAAAATTTCGAATTTTTCAACAAGAGACTCATGACTATACAAATCATTGAAATTTTGATCCAAATAAGTCAAAATGTATACACAGAGGTCGTTTATGACTGGACTAAGTATAAATAAGCCAAAAATGATCAAATTTGACATTTTTCGATAGAAAAAACATTTTTTGAAAATTTTCGATTTCGTAATAAGAGAGTCATGACTATACAAATCATTGCAATTTTGATCCAAATAAGTCAAAATGTATACACAGAGGTCGTTTATGACTGGACTAAGTATAAATAAGCCAAAAATGATCAAATTTGACATTTTTCGATAGAAAAAACATTTTTTGAAAATTTTCGATTTTTCAACAAGAGAGTCATGACTATACAAATCATGCAATTTTGATCCAAATAAGTCAAAATGTATACATAGAGGTCGCTTATGACTGGACTAAGCATAAATAAGCCAAAAATGATCAAATTGGACATTTATCGATAGAAAAAACATTTTTTGAAAATTTTCGATTTTTCAACAAGAGAGTCATGACTATACAAATCATTGCAATTTTGATCCAAATAAGTCAAAATGTATACATAAAGGTCGTTTATGACTGGACTAAGTATAAATAAGCCAAAAATGATCAAATTTGACATTTTTCGATAGAAAAAACATTTTTTGAAAATTTTCGATTTTTCAACAAGAGAGTCATGACTATACAAATCATTGCAATTTTGATCCAAATAAGTCAAAATGTATACATAGAGGTCGTTTATGAATGGACTAAGTATAAATAAGCCAAAAATGAACAAATTTGACATTTTTCGATAGAAAAATCATTTTTTGAAAATTTTCGATTTTTCAACAAGAGAGTCATGACTATACAAATCATTGCAATTTTGATCCATATAAGTCAAAATGTATACATAGAGGACGTTTATGATTGGACTAAGTGTAAATAAGCCAAAAATGATCAAATTTGACATTTTTCGATAGAAAAAACATTTTTTGAAAATTTTCGATTTTTCAACAAGAGACTCATGACTATACAAATCATTGAAATTTTGATCCAAATAAGTCAATATGTATACATAGAGGTCGTTTATGACTGGACTAAGTATAAATAAGCCAAAAATGATCAAATTTGACATTTTTCGATAGAAAAAACATTTTTTGAAAATTTTCGATTTTTCAACAAGAGACTCATGACTATACAAATCATTGAAATTTTGATCCAAATAAGTCAAAATATATACATAGAGGTCGTTTATGACTGGACTAAGTATAAATAAGCCAAAAATGATCAAATTTGACATTTTTCGATAGAAAAAACATTTTTTGAAAATTTTCGATTTTTCAACAAGAGAGTCATGACTATACAAATCATTGCAATTTTGATCCAAATAAGTCAAAATGTATACATAGAGGTCGTTTATGACTGGACTAAGTATAAATAAGCCAAAAATGATCAAATTTGACATTTTTCGATAGAAAAAACATTTTTTGAAAATTTTCGATTTCGTAATAAGAGAGTCATGACTATACAAATCATTGCAATTTTGATCCAAATAAGTCAAAATGTATACACAGAGGTCGTTTATGACTGGACTAAGTATAAATAAGCCAAAAATGATCAAATTTGACATCTTTCGATAGAAAAAATATTTTTTGAAAATTTTCGATTTTTCAACAAGAGAGTCATGACTATACAAATCATTGAAATTTTGATCCAAAAAAGTCAAAATGTATACATAGAGGTCGTTTATGACTGGACTAAGTATAAATAAGCCAAAAATGATCAAATTTGACATTTTTCGATAGAAAAAACATTTTTGGAAAATTTTCGATTTTTCAACAAGAGAGTCATGACCATACAAATCATTGCAATTTTGATCCAAATACGTCAAAATGTATATATAGAGGTCCTTTATGACTGGACTAAGTATAAATAAGCCAAAAATGATCAAATTTGACATTTTTCGATAGAAAAAACATTTTTTGAAAAATTTCGAATTTTTCAACAAGAGACTCATGACTATACAAATCATTGCAATTTTGATCCAAATAAGTCAAAATGTATACAAAGAGGTCGTTTATGACTGGAATAAGTATAAATAAGCCAAAAATGATCAAATTTGACATTTTCGGATAGAAAAAACATTATTTGAAAATTTTCGATTTTTCTACAAGAGACTCATGACTATACAAATCATTGCAATTTTGATCCAAATAAGTCAAAATGTATACAAAGAGGTCGTTTATGACTGGACCAAGTATAAATAAGCCAAAAATGATCAAATTTGACATTTTTCGATAGAAAAAACATTTTTTTAAAATTTTCGATTTTTCAACAAGAGAGTCATGACTATACAAATCATTGCAATTTTGATCCAAATAAGTCAAAATGTATACATAGAGGTCGTTTATGACTGGACAAAGCATAAATAAGCCAAAAATGATCAAATTGGACATTTATCGATAGAAAAAACATTTTTTGAAAATTTTCGATTTTTCAACAAGAGAGTCATGACTATACAAATCATTGCAATTTTGATCCAAATAAGTCAAAATGTATACATAGAGGTCGTTTATGACTGGACTAAGTATAAATAAGCCAAAAATGATCAAATTTGACATTTTTCGATAGAAAAAACATTTTTTGAAAATTTTCGATTTTTCAACAAGAGAGTCATGACTATACAAATCATTGCAATTTTGATCCAAATAAGTCAAAATGTATACATAGAGGTCGTTTATGACTGGACTAAGTATAAATAAGCCAAAAATGATCAAATTTGACATTTTTCGATAGAAAAAACATTTTTTGAAAATTTTCGATTTTTCAACAAGAGAGTCATGACTATACAAATCATTGCAATTTTGATCCAAATAAGTCAAAATGTATACATAGAGGACGTTTATGATTGGACTAAGTATAAATAAGCCAAAAATGATCAAATTTGACATTTTTCGATAGAAAAAACATTTTTTGAAAATTTTCGATTTTTCAACAAGAGAGTCATGACTATACAAATCATTGAAATTTTGATCCAAATAAGTCAATATGTATACATAGAGGTCGTTTATGACTGGACTAAGTATAAATAAGCCAAAAATGATCAAATTTGACATTTTTCGATAGAAAAAACATTTTTTGAAAAATTTCGAATTTTTCAACAAGAGACTCATGACTATACAAATCATTGAAATTTTGATCCAAATAAGTCAAAATGTATACACAGAGGTCGTTTATGACTGGACTAAGTATAAATAAGCCAAAAATGATCAAATTTGACATTTTTCGATAGAAAAAACATTTTTTGAAAATTTTCGATTTCGTAATAAGAGAGTCATGACTATACAAATCATTGCAATTTTGATCCAAATAAGTCAAAATGTATACACAGAGGTCGTTTATGACTGGACTAAGTATAAATAAGCCAAAAATGATCAAATTTGACATTTTTCGATAGAAAAAACATTTTTTGAAAATTTTCGATTTTTCAACAAGAGAGTCATGACTATACAAATCATGCAATTTTGATCCAAATAAGTCAAAATGTATACATAGAGGTCGCTTATGACTGGACTAAGCATAAATAAGCCAAAAATGATCAAATTGGACATTTATCGATAGAAAAAACATTTTTTGAAAATTTTCGATTTTTCAACAAGAGAGTCATGACTATACAAATCATTGCAATTTTGATCCAAATAAGTCAAAATGTATACATAAAGGTCGTTTATGACTGGACTAAGTATAAATAAGCCAAAAATGATCAAATTTGACATTTTTCGATAGAAAAAACATTTTTTGAAAATTTTCGATTTTTCAACAAGAGAGTCATGACTATACAAATCATTGCAATTTTGATCCAAATAAGTCAAAATGTATACATAGAGGTCGTTTATGAATGGACTAAGTATAAATAAGCCAAAAATGAACAAATTTGACATTTTTCGATAGAAAAATCATTTTTTGAAAATTTTCGATTTTTCAACAAGAGAGTCATGACTATACAAATCATTGCAATTTTGATCCATATAAGTCAAAATGTATACATAGAGGACGTTTATGATTGGACTAAGTGTAAATAAGCCAAAAATGATCAAATTTGACATTTTTCGATAGAAAAAACATTTTTTGAAAATTTTCGATTTTTCAACAAGAGAGTCATGACTATACAAATCATTGCAATTTTGATCCAAATAAGTCAAAATGTATACATAAAGGTCGTTTATGACTGGACTAAGTATAAATAAGCCAAAAATGATCAAATTTGACATTTTTCGATAGAAAAAACATTTTTTGAAAAATTTCGAATTTTTCAACAAGAGACTCATGACTATACAAATCATTGCAATTTTGATCCAAATAAGTCAAAATGTATACAAAGAGGTCGTTTATGACTGGAATAAGTATAAATAAGCCAAAAATGATCAAATTTGACATTTTCGGATAGAAAAAACATTTTTTGAAAATTTTCGATTTTTCTACAAGAGACTCATGACTATACAAATCATTGCAATTTTGATCCAAATAAGTCAAAATGTATACAAAGAGGTCGTTTATGACTGGACCAAGTATAAATAAGCCAAAAATGATCAAATTTGACATTTTTCGATAGAAAAAACATTTTTTTAAAATTTTCGATTTTTCAACAAGAGAGTCATGACTATACAAATCATTGCAATTTTGATCCAAATAAGTCAAAATGTATACATAGAGGTCGTTTATGACTGGACTAAGCATAAATAAGCCAAAAATGATCAAATTGGACATTTATCGATAGAAAAAACATTTTTTGAAAATTTTCGATTTTTCAACAAGAGAGTCATGACTATACAAATCATTGCAATTTTGATCCAAATAAGTCAAAATGTATACATAGAGGTCGTTTATGACTGGACTAAGTATAAATAAGCCAAAAATGATCAAATTTGACATTTTTCGATAGAAAAAACATTTTTTGAAAATTTTCGATTTTTCAACAAGAGAGTCATGACTATACAAATCATTGCAATTTTGATCCAAATAAGTCAAAATGTATACATAGAGGTCGTTTATGACTGGACTAAGTATAAATAAGCCAAAAATGATCAAATTTGACATTTTTCGATAGAAAAAACATTTTTTGAAAATTTTCGATTTTTCAACAAGAGAGTCATGACTATACAAATCATTGCAATTTTGATCCAAATAAGTCAAAATGTATACATAGAGGACGTTTATGACTGGACTAAGTGTAAATAAGCCAAAAATGATCAAATTTGACATTTTTCGATAGAAAAAACATTTTTTGAAAATTTTCGATTTTTCAACAAGAGACTCATGACTATACAAATCATTGAAATTTTGATCCAAATAAGTCAATATGTATACATAGAGGTCGTTTATGACTGGACTAAGTATAAATAAGCCAAAAATGATCAAATTTGACATTTTTCGATAGAAAAAACATTTTTTGAAAAATTTCGAATTTTTCAACAAGAGACTCATGACTATACAAATCATTGAAATTTTGATCCAAATAAGTCAAAATGTATACACAGAGGTCGTTTATGACTGGACTAAGTATAAATAAGCCAAAAATGATCAAATTTGACATTTTTCGATAGAAAAAACATTTTTTGAAAATTTTCGATTTCGTAATAAGAGAGTCATGACTATACAAATCATTGCAATTTTGATCCAAATAAGTCAAAATGTATACACAGAGGTCGTTTATGACTGGACTAAGTATAAATAAGCCAAAAATGATCAAATTTGACATTTTTCGATAGAAAAAACATTTTTTGAAAATTTTCGATTTTTCAACAAGAGAGTCATGACTATACAAATCATGCAATTTTGATCCAAATAAGTCAAAATGTATACATAGAGGTCGTTTATGACTGGACTAAGCATAAATAAGCCAAAAATGATCAAATTGGACATTTATCGATAGAAAAAACATTTTTTGAAAATTTTCGATTTTTCAACAAGAGAGTCATGACTATACAAATCATTGCAATTTTGATCCAAATAAGTCAAAATGTATACATAAAGGTCGTTTATGACTGGACTAAGTATAAATAAGCCAAAAATGATCAAATTTGACATTTTTCGATAGAAAAAACATTTTTTGAAAATTTTCGATTTTTCAACAAGAGAGTCATGACTATACAAATCATTGCAATTTTGATCCAAATAAGTCAAAATGTATACATAGAGGTCGTTTATGAATGGACTAAGTATAAATAAGCCAAAAATGATCAAATTTGACATTTTTCGATAGAAAAATCATTTTTTGAAAATTTTCGATTTTTCAACAAGAGAGTCATGACTATACAAATCATTGCAATTTTGATCCATATAAGTCAAAATGTATACATAGAGGACGTTTATGACTGGACTAAGTGTAAATAAGCCAAAAATGATCAAATTTGACATTTTTCGATAGAAAAAACATTTTTTGAAAATTTTCGATTTTTCAACAAGAGACTCATGACTATACAAATCATTGAAATTTTGATCCAAATAAGTCAATATGTATACATAGAGGTCGTTTATGACTGGACTAAGTATAAATAAGCCAAAAATGATCAAATTTGACATTTTTCGATAGAAAAAACATTTTTTGAAAATTTTCGATTTTTCAACAAGAGACTCATGACTATACAAATCATTGAAATTTTGATCCAAATAAGTCAAAATATATACATAGAGGTCGTTTATGACTGGACTAAGTATAAATAAGCCAAAAATGATCAAATTTGACATTTTTCGATAGAAAAAACATTTTTTGAAAATTTTCGATTTTTCAACAAGAGAGTCATGACTATACAAATCATTGCAATTTTGATCCAAATAAGTCAAAATGTATACATAGAGGTCGTTTATGACTGGACTAAGTATAATAAAGCCAAAAATGATCAAATTTGACATTTTTCGATAGAAAAAACATTTTTTGAAAATTTTCGATTTCGTAATAAGAGAGTCATGACTATACAAATCATTGCAATTTTGATCCAAATAAGTCAAAATGTATACACAGAGGTCGTTTATGACTGGACTAAGTATAAATAAGCCAAAAATGATCAAATTTGACATCTTTCGATAGAAAAAATATTTTTTGAAAATTTTCGATTTTTCAACAAGAGAGTCATGACTATACAAATCATTGAAATTTTGATCCAAAAAAGTCAAAATGTATACATAGAGGTCGTTTATGACTGGACTAAGTATAAATAAGCCAAAAATGATCAAATTTGACATTTTTCGATAGAAAAAACATTTTTGGAAAATTTTCGATTTTTCAACAAGAGAGTCATGACCATACAAATCATTGCAATTTTGATCCAAATACGTCAAAATGTATATATAGAGGTCCTTTATGACTGGACTAAGTATAAATAAGCCAAAAATGATCAAATTTGACATTTTTCGATAGAAAAAACATTTTTTGAAAATTTTCGATTTTTCTACAAGAGACTCATGACTATACAAATCATTGAAATTTTGATCCAAATAAGTCAAAATGTATACATAGAGGTCGTTTATGACTGGACTAAGTATAAATGAGCCAAAAATGATCAAATTTGACATTTTTCGATAGAAAAAACATTTTTGGAAAATTTTCGATTTTTCAACAAGAGAGTCATGACCATACAAATCATTGCAATTTTGATCCAAATAAGTTAAAATGTATACATAGAGGTCGTTTATGACTGGACTAAGTATAAAGGAGCCAAAAATGATCAAATTTGATATTTTTCGATAGAAAAAACATTTTTGGAAAATTTTCGATTTTTTTACAAGAGACTCATGACTATACAAATCATTGCAATTTTGATCCAAATAAATCAAAATGTATGCATAGACGTCGCTTATGACTGGACTAAGTATAAATAAGCCAATGATGATCAAATTTGACATTTTTCGATAGAAAAACATTTTTTGAAAATTTTTGATTTTTCAAAAAGAGACTCATGACTATACAAATCATTGCAATTTTGATCCAAATAAGTCAAAATGTATACTTAGAGGTCGTTTATGACTGGACTAAGTATAAATAAGCCAAAAATGATCAAATTTGACATTTTTCGATAGAAAAAACATTTTTTGAAAATTTTCGATTTTTCAACAAGAGAGTCATGACTATACAAATCATTGAAATTTTGATCCAAACAAGTCAAAATGTATACATAGAGGTCGTTTATGACTTGACTAAGTATAAATAAGCCAAAAATGATCAAATTTGACATATTTCGATAGAAAAAACATTTTTTGAAAATTTTCGATTTTTCAACAAGAGACTCATGACTAAACAAATCATTGCAATTTTGATCCGAATAAGTCAAAATGTATACATTGAGGTCGTTTATGACTGGACTAAGTATAAATAAGCCAAAATGATCAATTTTGACACTTTTCGATAGAAAAAACATTTTTTGAAAATTTTCGATTTTTCAACAAGAGAGTCATGACTATACAAATCATTGCAATTTTGATCCAAATAAGTCAAAATGTATACATAGGGGTCGTTTATGACTGGACTAAGTATAAATAAGCCAAAAATGATCAAATTGACATTTTTCGATAGAAAAAATATTTTTTGAAAATTTTCGATTTTTCTTCAAGAGAGTCATGACTGTACAAATTATTGCAATTTTGATCCAAATTAATCAAAATGTATACATAGAGGTCGTTTATGACTGGACTAAGTATAAATAAGCCAAAACTGATCAAATTTGACATTTTTCGATAGAAAAAACATTTTTTGAAAATTTTCGATTTTTCAACAAGAGAGTCATGACTATATAAATCATTGAAATTTTGATTCAAATAAGTCAAAATGTATACATAGAGGTCGTTTATGACTGGACTAAGTATAAATAAGCCAAAAATGATCAAATTTGACATTTTTCGATAGAAAAAACATTTTTTGAAAATGATCGATTTTTCTACAAGAGACTCATGACTATACAAATCATTGAAATTTTGATCCAAATAAGTCAAAATGTATACATAGAGGTCGTTTATGACTGGACTAAGTATAAATAAGCCAAAAATGGTCAAATTTGACATTTTTCGATAGAAAAAACATTTTTTGAAAATGATCGATTTTTCTACAAGAGACTCATGACTATACAAATCATTGAAATTTTGATCCAAATAAGTCAAAATGTATACATAGAGGTCGTTTATGACTGAACTAAGTAAAAATAAGCCAAAAATGATCAAATTTGAAATTTTTCGATAGAAAAAACATTTTTTGAAAATTTTCGATTTTTCAACAAGAGACTTATGACTATACAAATCATTGAAATTTTGATCCAAATAAGTCAATATGTATACATAGAGGTCGTCTATGACTGGACTAAGTATAAATAAGCCAAAAATGATCAAATTTGACATTTTTCGATAGAAAAAACATTTTTTGAAAATTTTCGAATTTTTCAACAAGAGACTCATGACTATACAAATCATTGAAATTTTGATCCAAATAAGTCAAAATGTATACATAGAGGTCGTTTATGACTGGACTAAGCATAAATAAGCCAAAAATGATCAAATTTGACATTTGTCGATAGAAAAAACATTTTTTGAAAATTTTCGATTTTTCCACCAAAGAGTCATGACTATACAAATCATTGCAATTTTGATCCAAATAAGTCAAAATGTATACATAGAGGACGTTTATGACTGGACTAAGTATAAATAAGCCAAAAAGGATCAAATTTGACATTTTTCGATAGAAAAAACATTTTTTGAAAATTTTCGATTTTTCTACAAGAGACTCATGACTATACAAATCATTGAAATTTTGATCCAAATAAGTCAAAATGTATACATAGAGGTCGTTTATGACTGGACTAAGTATAAATAAACCAAAAATGATCAAATTTGACATTTTTCGATAGAAAAAATATTTTTTGAAAATTTTCGATTTTTCAACAAGAGACTCATGACTATACAAATCATTAAAATTTTGACCCAAATAAGTCAAAATGTATACATAGAGGTCGTTTATGACTGGACTAAGTATAAATAAGCCAAAAATGATCAAAGTTGACATTTTTCGATAGAAAAAATATTTTTTGAAAATTTTGATTTTTCAACAAGAGAGTCATGACTGTACAAATAATTGCAATTTTGAGTCAAATAAGTCAAAATGTATACATAGAGGTCGTTAATGACTGGACTAAGTATAAATAAGCCAAAAATGATCAAATTTTACATTTTTCGATAGAAAAAACATTTTTTGAAAATTTTCGATTTTTCAACAAGAGAGTAAAAATGTATACACAGAGGTCGTTTATGACTGGACTAAGTATAAATAAGCCAAAAATGATCAAATTGGACATTTATCGATAGAAAAAACATTTTTTGAAAATTTTCGATTTTTCAACAAGAGAGTCATGACCATACAAATCATTGAAATTTTGATCCAAATAAGTCAAAATGTATACATAGAGGTCGTTTATGACTGGACTAAGTATAAATAAGCCAAAAATGATCAAATTTGACATTTTTCGATAGAAAAAACATTTTTTGAAAATTTTCGATTTTTCAACAAGAGAGTCATGATAATACAAATCATTGCAATTTTGATCCAAATAAGTCAAAATGTATACATAGAGGTCGTTTATGACTGGACTAAGTATAAATAAGCCAAAAATGATCAAATTTGACATTTTTCGATAGAAAAAACATTTTTTGAAAATTTTCGATTTTTCAACAAGAGAGTCATGATAATACAAATCATTGCAATTTTGATCCAAATAAGTCAAAATGTATACATAGAGGTCGTTTATGACTGGACTAATTATAAATAAGCCAAAAATGATCAAATTTGACATTTTTTGACAGAAAAAATATTTTTTGAAAATTTTCGATTTTTCATCAAGAGAGTCATGACTATACAAATCATTGCACTTTTGATCCAAATAAGTCAAAATGTATACATAGTGGTCGTTTATGACTGGACTAAGTATAAATAAGCCAAAAATGATCAAATTTGACATTTTTCGATAGAAAAAACATTTTTTGAAAATTTTCGATTTTTCTACACGAGAGTCATGACTATATAAATCATTGAAATTTTGATCCAAATAAGTCAAAATGTATACATAGAGGTCGTTTATGACTGGACTAAGTATAAATAAGCCAAAAATGATCAAATTTGACATTTTTCGATAGAAAAAACATTTTTTGAAAATTTTCGATTTTTCAACAAGAGAGTCATGACTATACAAATCATTGAAATTTTGATCCAAATAAGTCAAAATGTATACATAGAGGTCGTTTATGACTGAACTAAGTATAAATAAGCCAAAAATGATCAAATTTGACATTTTTCGATAGAAAAAACATTTTTTGAAAATTTTCGATTTTTCAACAAGAGACTCATGACTATACAAATCATTGAAATTTTGATCCAAATAAGTCAAAATGTATACATAGAGGTCGTTTATGACTGGACTAAGTATAAATCAGCCAAAAATGATCAAATTTGACATTTTTCGATAGAAAAAACATTTTTTGAAAATTTTCGATTTTTCAACAAGAGAGTCATGACTATACAAATCATTGAAATTTTGATCCAAATAAGTCAAAATGTATACATAGAGGTCGTTTATGACTGAACTAAGTATAAATAAGCCAAAAATGATCAAATTTGACATTTTTCGATAGAAAAAACATTTTTTGAAAATTTTCGATTTTTCAACAAGAGAGTCATGACTATACAAATCATTGAAATTTTGATCCAAATAAGTCAAAATGTATACGTAGAGGTGGTTTTTGACTTGACTAAGTATAAATAAGCCAAAAATGATCAAATTTGACATTTTTCGATAGAAAAAACATTTTTTGAAAATTTTCGATTTTTCATCAAGAGAGTCATGACTATACAAATCATTGCACTTTTGATCCAAATAAGTCAAAATGTATACATAGAGGTCGTTTATGACTGGACTAAGTATAAATAAGCCAAAAATGATCAAATTTGACATTTTTCGATAGAAAAAACATTTTTTGAAAATTTTCGATTTTGCTACACGAGAGCCATGACTATATAAATCATTTAAATTTTGATCCAAAAAGGTCAAAATGTATACATAGAGGTCGTTTATGACTGGACTAAGTATAAATAAGCCAAAAATGATCAAATTTGACATTTTTCGATAGAAAAAACATTTTTTGAAAATTTTCGATTTTGCTACACGAGAGCCATGACTATATAAATCATTGAAATTTTGATCCAAATAAGTCAAAATGTATACGTAGAGGTCGTTTATGACTGGACTAAGTATAAATAAGCCAAAAATGATCAAATTTGACATTTTTCGACAAAAAAAATATTTTTTGAAAATTTTCGATTTTTCATCAAGAGAGTCATGACTATACAAATCATTGCACTTTTGATCCAAATAAGTCAAAATGTATACATAGAGGTCATTTATGACTGGACTAAGAATAACTAAGCCAAAAATGATCAAATTTGACATTTTTCGATAGAAAAAACATTTTTTGAAAATTTTCGATTTTTCAACAAGAGAGTCATGACCATACAAATCATTGAAATTTTGATCCAAATAAGTCAAAATGTATACATAGAGGTCGTTTATGACTGGACTAAGTATAAATAAGCCAAAAATGATCAAATTTGACATTTTTCGATAGAAAAAACATTTTTTGAAAATTTTCGATTTTTAAACAAGAGAGTCATGACTATACAAATCATTGAAATTTTGATCCAAATAAGTCAAAATGTATACATAGAGGTCGTTTATGACTGAACTAAGTATAAATAAGCCAAAAATGATCAAATTTGACATTTTTCGATAGAAAAAACATTTTTTGAAAATTTTCGATTTTTCAACAAGAGAGTCATGACTATACAAATCATTGAAATTTTGATCCAAATAAGTCAAAATGTATACGTAGAGGTGGTTTTTGACTTGACTAAGTATAAATAAGCCAAAAATGATCAAATTTGACATTTTTCGATAGAAAAAACATTTTTTGAAAATTTTCGATTTTTCATCAAGAGAGTCATGACTATACAAATCATTGCACTTTTGATCCAAATAAGTCAAAATGTATACATAGAGGTCGTTTATGACTGGACTAAGTATAAATAAGCCAAAAATGATCAAATTTGACATTTTTCGATAGAAAAAACATTTTTTGAAAATTTTCGATTTTTCTACACGAGAGTCATGACTATATAAATCATTGAAATTTTGATCCAAATAAGTCAAAATGTATACATAGAGGTCGTTTATGACTGGACTAAGTATAAATAAGCCAAAAATGATCAAATTTGACATTTTTCGATAGAAAAAACATTTTTTGAAAATTTTCGATTTTTCAACAAGAGAGTCATGACTATACAAATCATTGAAATTTTGATCCAAATAAGTCAAAATGTATACATAGAGGTGGTTTTTGACTTGACTAAGTATAAATAAGCCAAAAATGATCAAATTTGACATTTTTCGATAGAAAAAACATTTTTTGAAAATTTTCGATTTTTCAACAAGAGAGTCATGACTATACAAATCATTGAAATTTTGATCTTAATAAGTCAAAATGTATACATAGAGGTCGTTTATGACTGGACTAAGTATAAATAAGCCAAAAATGATCAAATTTGACATTTTTCGATAGAAAAAACATTTTTGGAAAATTTTCGATTTTTCAACAAGAGAGTCATGATAATACAAATCATTGCAATTTTGATCCAAATAAGTCAAAATGTATACATAGAGGTCGTTTATGACTGGACTAAGTATAAATAAGCCAAAAATGATCAAATTTGACATTTTTCGACAGAAAAAATATTTTTTGAAAATTTTCGATTTTTCATCAAGAGAGTCATGACTATACAAATCATTGCACTTTTGATCCAAATAAGTCAAAATGTATACATAGAGGTCGTTTATGACTGAACTAAGTATAAATAAGCCAAAAATGATCAAATTTGACATTTTTCGATAGAAAAAACATTTTTTGAAAATTTTCGATTTTTCAACAAGAGAGTCATGACTATACAAATCATTGAAATTTTGATCCAAATAAGTCAAAATGTATACGTAGAGGTGGTTTTTGACTTGACTAAGTATAAATAAGCCAAAAATGATCAAATTTGACATTTTTCGATAGAAAAAACATTTTTTGAAAATTTTCGATTTTTCATCAAGAGAGTCATGACTATACAAATCATTGCACTTTTGATCCAAATAAGTCAAAATGTATACATAGAGGTCGTTTATGACTGGACTAAGTATAAATAAGCCAAAAATGATCAAATTTGACATTTTTCGATAGAAAAAACATTTTTTGAAAATTTTCGATTTTGCTACACGAGAGCCATGACTATATAAATCATTGAAATTTTGATCCAAAAAGGTCAAAATGTATACATAGAGGTCGTTTATGACTGGACTAAGTATAAATAAGCCAAAAATGATCAAATTTGACATTTTTCGATAGAAAAAACATTTTTTGAAAATTTTCGATTTTGCTACACGAGAGCCATGACTATATAAATCATTGAAATTTTGATCCAAATAAGTCAAAATGTATACGTAGAGGTCGTTTATGACTGGACTAAGTATAAATAAGCCAAAAATGATCAAATTTGACATTTTTCGACAAAAAAAATATTTTTTGAAAATTTTCGATTTTTCATCAAGAGAGTCATGACTATACAAATCATTGCACTTTTGATCCAAATAAGTCAAAATGTATACATAGAGGTCGTTTATGACTGGACTAAGTATAAATAAGCCAAAAATGATCAAATTTGACATTTTTCGATAGAAAAAACATTTTTTGAAAATTTTCGATTTTTCAACAAGAGAGTCATGACTATACAAATCATTGAAATTTTGATCCAAATAAGTCAAAATGTATACATAGAGGTCGTTTATGACTGAACTAAGTATAAATAAGCCAAAAATGATCAAATTTGACATTTTTCGATAGAAAAAACATTTTTTGAAAATTTTCGATTTTTCAACAAGAGAGTCATGACTATACAAATCATTGAAATTTTGATCCAAATAAGTCAAAATGTATACGTAGAGGTGGTTTTTGACTTGACTAAGTATAAATAAGCCAAAAATGATCAAATTTGACATTTTTCGATAGAAAAAACATTTTTTGAAAATTTTCGATTTTTCATCAAGAGAGTCATGACTATACAAATCATTGCACTTTTGATCCAAAGAAGTCAAAATGTATACATAGAGGTCGTTTATGACTGGACTAAGTATAAATAAGCCAAAAATGATCAAATTTGACATTTTTCGATAGAAAAAACATTTTTTGAAAATTTTCGATTTTTCTACACGAGAGTCATGACTATATAAATCATTGAAATTTTGATCCAAATAAGTCAAAATGTATACATAGAGGTCGTTTATGACTGGACTAAGTATAAATAAGCCAAAAATGATCAAATTTGACATTTTTCGATAGAAAAAACATTTTTTGAAAATTTTCGATTTTTCAACAAGAGAGTCATGACTATACAAATCATTGAAATTTTGATCCAAATAAGTCAAAATGTATACATAGAGGTTGTTTATGACTGAACTAAGTATAAATAAGCCAAAAATGATCAAATTTGACATTTTTCGATAGAAAAAACATTATTTGAAAATTTTCGATTTTTCAACAAGAGACTCATGACTATACAAATCATTGAAATTTTGATCCAAATAAGTCAAAATGTATACATAGAGGTCGTTTATGACTGGACTAAGTATAAATAAGCCAAAAATGATCAAATTTGACATTTTTCGATAGAAAAAACATTTTTTGAAAATTTTAGATTTTTCAACAAGAGAGTCATGACTGTACAAATCATTGCAATTTTGATCCAAATAAGTCAAAATGTATACATAGAGGTCGTTTATGACTGGACTAAGTATAAATAAGCCAAAAATGATCAAATTTGACATTTTTCGATAGAAAAAACATTTTTTGAAAATTTTCGATTTTTCAACAAGAGAGTCATGACTATACAAATCATTGAAATTTTGATCCAAATAAGTCAAAATGTATACATAGAGGTGGTTTTTGACTTGACTAAGTATAAATAAGCCAAAAATGATCAAATTTGACATTTTTCGATAGAAAAAACATTTTTTGAAAATTTTCGATTTTTCAACAAGAGAGTCATGACTATACAAATCATTGAAATTTTGATCTTAATAAGTCAAAATGTATACATAGAGGTCGTTTATGACTGGACTAAGTATAAATAAGCCAAAAATGATCAAATTTGACATTTTTCGATAGAAAAAACATTTTTGGAAAATTTTCGATTTTTCAACAAGAGAGTCATGATAATACAAATCATTGCAATTTTGATCCAAATAAGTCAAAATGTATACATAGAGGTCGTTTATGACTGGACTAAGTATAAATAAGCCAAAAATGATCAAATTTGACATTTTTCGACAGAAAAAATATTTTTTGAAAATTTTCGATTTTTCATCAAGAGAGTCATGACTATACAAATCATTGCACTTTTGATCCAAATAAGTCAAAATGTATACATAGAGGTCGTTTATGACTGGACTAAGTATAAATAAGCCAAAAATGATCAAATTTGACATTTTTCGATAGAAAAAACATTTTTTGAAAATTTTCGATTTTTCTACACGAGAGTCATGACTATATAAATCATTGAAATTTAGATCCAAATAAGTCAAAATGTATACATAGAGGTCGTTTATGACTGGACTAAGTATAAATAAGCCAAAAATGATCAAATTTGACATTTTTCGATAGAAAAAACATTTTTTGAAAATTTTCGATTTTTCAACAAGAGAGTCATGACTATACAAATCATTGAAATTTTGATCCAAATAAGTCAAAATGTATACATAGAGGTCGTTTATGACTGAACTAAGTATAAATAAGCCAAAAATGATCAAATTTGACATTTTTCGATAGAAAAAACATTTTTTGAAAATTTTCGATTTTTCAACAAGAGACTCATGACTATACAAATCATTGAAATTTTGATCCAAATAAGTCAAAATGTATATATAGAGGTCGTTTATGACTGGACTAAGTATAAATAAGCCAAAAATGATCAAATTTGACATTTTTCGATAGAAAAAACATTTTTTGAAAATTTTCGATTTTTCAACAAGAGAGTCATGACTATACAAATCATTGAAATTTTGATCCAAATAAGTCAAAATGTATACATAGAGGTGGTTTTTGACTTGTCTAAGTATAAATAAGCCAAAAATGATAAAATTTGACATTTTTCGATAGAAAAAACATTTTTTGAAAATTTTCGATTTTTCAACAAGAGAGTCATGACTATACAAATCATTGAAATTTTGATCTTAATAAGTCAAAATGTATACATAGAGGTCGTTTATGACTGAACTAAGTATAAATAAGCCAAAAATGATCAAATTTGACATTTTTCGATAGAAAAAACATTTTTTGAAAATTTTCGATTTTTCAACAAGAGAGTCATGACTATACAAATCATTGAAATTTTGATCCAAATAAGTCAAAATGTATACATAGAGGTCGTTTATGACTGGACTAAGTATAAATAAGCCAAAAATGATCAAATTTGACATTTTTCGATAGAAAAAACATTTTTTGAAAATTTTCGATTTTTCAACAAGAGAGTCATGACTATACAAATTGCAATTTTGATCCAAATAAGTCAAAATGTATACATAGAGGTCGTTTATGACTGGACTAAAGTAGTAGGAAAATGTGCGTTCTGGGCCACTTTTGACCTAGTTTTCTTATATGACCTAGTTTTCTTATAGGGGGGGGAGGGATGACCTTGTCTGGTGACCTACATTGAACGACCTTGTCTGGTGACCTACATCGAACGACCTTGTCTGGTGACCTACATTGAACGCCCTTGTCTGGTATCCTAGTTTTCTTATATGACCTGGTGACCCGATGCACTTTTGGAATACATTATGATGAGGTCAATGAGCTGATGTAATTCTCCAACAATGGCATACTTCAACAATGGTGCATTCAACAATGACAACCTTCTTGCTGAGAAGTCGTTGTCCAACTGGTGTATGTTGAGTTGTTACAAGTATAGAAATATAATTTTTTTAAAAGACAGTAGTAAGTTCAATAAACTTAAAAAGTTTTCATTCACAATCTTCACTTCATAGAGTTTGGATTAAAACGTTAAAAAAGGCTTAAATTACTTTTTTAAAGTTATTAAAAAAAATTATTTAAAAATGGATTATCATAGAAGTATTAATGTAATTTTATTCATACTCTGTTTATTTTATTTTATTATTGCTATTTACAACATATACAATGACTCGTAAGTTTCCATTTTTTTTATTTATGTGATTATTTAAAAATAACTTCAAGAAATTTAAAATAATCTTTCTTTTTTTTATACTAGAAAACAAATTGGTGGTGTTAATAATATTACTGTATATGAAAATATGAATGCAAATATAATGTAAGTTTTTATAGAAAAATACTCTTTGAAATATTTTTATTTTATTCTAGAAAAACAATTTATGAGGGAGAGCAAAACTTGCTTTCCATAGGAGAGGAAATCCTCAGGAGTATGGATTTCCTTCCATACATCATTCTAAATCGATTGAAAAACCAATCAGATGCAATGCATAATTGTTAATTTTTTATATCAAATCATTTGTTTTATTAATATGTAAAAAAAAAGTTTTTTTACTCTGTAATAAAAAATATTATCTAAATAAGATTTTTTTATTAAAAAACAAAAAACTACCTTTTTTTTCAGGTTATCTTTATTCTCAATAATAATAATACATATAAAAATTAATAATACATTAAAAAAATTAATATTCAGTATAATAATTTAATGTTAAATAGGGAGACATTGTTTGTCAAATTTTTTCTAATACAATTGGATGATTAATTGATAATTTCAATAAAAATTTTTTTTTAACATTGGATTTTTCTCTTGCGAAATTACTGATGAAATAAATCCATTCCAGTTTCCAAAATTTGCTTGTGAGTTCTCCTCATTATGAAACTTGTTTTGTACCATCTTTATATATTCTGGAATATTTAATGATTCCAAGATTAAAAATTGGGAATCAATAATTTTCTGTACGTCAAAAAGTTTTCGAATTGAGTTATCACCCAAATAAGTAATGAAATTAGATGAAGCAAACTTGACTATTTTTTTATTATAACATTCAAATGGTGAAAGAATTACATCATCAATCTTAATATTTTCAAGTAAATCACTTTCATCATTAATATAATTTAAAATTTGTTGTTGAAATTGTAATAAACGCTTCCATTGTGTTTTCGTTAGATTAATACTCTGATTATTATGTGTTTTTATTTGCAATATATTAGATAAATCACCAACTTTTATTCCAATATTTATAAATTTTGTTTCACTTGCGTTTAATGGTAATGAAGATCTATACATAATTTCATTTTCCATATTTTGAAAATATTTATCTACTTGTTTTTGACACATTGTTGAAGTTTTAAAACTTTACAATATTTTTTAACTAATAATTTTTTTAAATTCAAAAGATGTGTATATATACTCGGTAAAAGATTCTCCCTACCCTTTATTAGTAAAATTCATTAACACACACAAATGATCTCCACTTAAGCAACAATATATAGAGAAATATTTGTCTCCCTACCCTTTTTATAATCAAAAGCCAATGGTCTGATAAAAAGTGAATAATAAACATAAATTTTCTAGTATTTTAATATTGGTAGTGAAAAAGTATATATATAGATAAATATTGATAAAGATATATTATAACTAGCACAATCATATAGAGAAATATTTGAGTTAACACATTTTTTTACAAAATGAATAACATATTCAGTTTAAAAATGTAAGTTGATTTGTTGTGTAATTTTATATTTTATATATTAACAAAATTTTGTTTATAGAATTGAAGAAAATGATAGGAAATTTAAAGAATATGAAGTGGAATTTATAAAACTATTGGAAAAAATTCGAAAATATAAAACAATTTATGATTATGTTTTAAACCATCATCCATATTTATTTTCAACATTACGAACCAATGGAACGTTTAAATATTATTTCAATTTAATTAAAAAATATAACCCCACATTAAAAACAATAGAAGAACGAGATTTGGAAGAATTGTTATCACTATATCACTTTTCCTATCCAGAAGATAATGATGATGATATGTTACTCTTAGAACCCATAGAAAGACGTCCATTGTTATTTTATGAGAAACACCGTGTTGAGAAATTGTTTTCAAAGTGTGAACACAAAACTGAAAGAAAACGCAAAACTGGGAGAAAACGCAAACTGTTTACAACTATACCACTTATAAATCTGGAATATTGTTGTTTCCCTGATAGTGGGATTGAGGATGAAGTAGATTAAAAAAAAAAAAAAAAAAAAAAAAAATTGTTAAAAAAATTTTTTTATTAATTAATAAAATGTATACAAGTATTTATGTAGTAAAAAAATGTTAACAAATAAAATTATTATAAACTAAAAGTTTTTTTTATTATGGAATAATTTTTAACTTGTTTAGTAAAGCTATACCAGACACTTCTTCATGCAGTTTTCTGTTTTTTTCTAAGAAATCTTTAGCAGCTATTTTTTGTAGTTCTTGAAGATTTTTAATTGTTTCTTCCAAATTTATACACTTTTTTTGTAAAATAGTTACACTACTCTTTAGGACATCAATCTCTCTTGTTTGTAAATTGCTTATATTAATATTTAACGATTCGATATCTTTTTTTGAATGAGATACAAGATCTTTCAATTCTTTCATAGATTTCAAGAGGATACTTTTCTCTTTAAGTAAATCTTTCTGCATATTTCCATTTATTTCACTTATTGTTTTAAAAATATTTTCCTTCACATTCCCAATCAATTTACTTAAAGTTGAAAGGATACTATCTCGCTCATTATTTAATTGATATTTTAGATCTTTGATATTTTTTCTTTCTTCTTGATGAGATTCATTGAGATGAATTGTGGGTACTCTCCATACTATTTTTGTAATATCAATATTTATTTTCGAATCACTCTTCACAGCGTTATCATCATTTCGAGATCGCGTAAGAATTAGTTCATGTTTTGCATTAGTTTTAATTTTTTTATATGTACCAAAGAACGGTAGTAATAAAGATAGAGGGACAGTAAACAGAAATTCTCCATCTTTTGTTGTATTAAACTTAGTTCCATCCAATTGACCATCAGAAATCCATGAAGCATTAGATAATCCTTTAACTTGATCCGATGATAGTAGAGCGAAACTATTTAATGTTGAAGCAACACCAGGGTTATATACTGTACAAATAACTTGTTCATTCATTTTATATGATACAACTTCAAATAAGTGGGCATTTCCATTGTTTTTGAGCGCTGAAGTAATGTTGCTACCATCTTCTTTTTTAATAGTTCCTTGTATTAGAAGATCCGATTCCGATAATGATAAGATTGCATCCTTGTTTTGAATTCCAATTCTTATACTACTTCCATGTGATAAACTACTTCCACTAAAGGGTGCATAGCTTATCAACTCTTTTGATGTTATTTCAATATCAAAATATACTTTATTGGATAAGTTTAAAATGTTGTTATTCATTGTTTTAAGACTTTTAACCCAATTGATTTTAAATAATTTATAATTTCTTTCAACACACGTGTTTTACGTTTAACCACTTTCTTCTTAATGATGCATTTTGTTGGTGGACTTAAATATTTATTAGAATTATTAAAGTCAATCATCTTTCCTTAGGTGTAATGTTACAAGAATTTCTTCTCCTCTCAAATTTAAAGGACGATTCTCTTGATCAACAAGGTTGATTATCAACTGACTTATTTCTTTAGTGTTTACCGGTAAATATATTATTTCATTAGGAATGTCAACAATGCGATAACCAGTTTCTACCATTATAGGACATTCGTGTATTACAGGAAGTTTTTGATCTTGAAAATAGGCATTATCTATGATATTACATAATATTCGAATTGTGTTTACAGTACTTATTTCTATAGGTAAATCAGATGTATGCTTAATATCAGGTTTTAAGACTTTTTTCGAAAAACCAAATACTTTTGCAATTGAATTTTCTACTTCAAAATGAATGGTATATTTTCCTTTAATTTCAATTTTAAATGTATTTAAGTTTACAGTAAACTTGATTGAGGGAAATTCTCCTTCAAGTAGTTTAATAAGCGCATCGATTTCATAAGTACCTGTATCCACATAATATGATGTACTACCATATTTAAAGTGATTGTTTTCAGAAGTAATGTTAGGAATCGTATTATATGTGATAAAACTCACCAATCCACAAGAATAATTACCTTCTAACTGAATTGGAGGGAAAAAATCTTGTTTTAATTCCGATTGATTACCCTTCAAAGATAATATGTAAGTCATATTTAATGTTTAGGTGTTTGTTATATGTAGTAAAAATGCTAGACAGAGATGACCACAAATTGGTCCGCTTTTCTGAAAACTGTTGTAATTATATGAAATATTTCCCCCTAGATAAGTAATTATTTCAAGTGGTGGGGGTACATCACCATAACTATCAAAATAGAATACTTTACGTTTGTTTTTAAAAAAGCAGATCCAGTGAGAAACCTCTAGATGATGAACTAGCAAGATTGACTATAGCACTTTCTTTTTGTAATGGTTTTTTAGGTAGAGTATTTCGCATAATATATACACCTCTAAAGTGTTTAATATATTTTTTACCAAAACTATTTAGTTCTAAATCAGTTAACGCTCGAATTGGTAACTCTTTCAGTAGACTTAAGCTTTCTTCTTTTGATATGGTCTTAAATAAAAACCCCGTCCCTTTAAAGCCGATTCTTCCATTTTCTTATTGTGACGTATAGTTTCTTCCAATGCTTTTTTTGAATTTCTTATGTCATTCACTGTTTTAACTCCTCCTACTAATGCAGTTACCGCACCTGCAATTGCAGGGATTAGGGTTAATGGAAGAACTCCACCAATTTTTCTAGTTGGTATAATTCTTTTATACTTTTTCTTTGATTTTTTTATTTTTCTATTTACCATGAACAACTTCCCTCCTTTTTGAACAATATTTTTTTTGTTTTTGTTTTTCTTTGTTTTTAAACCGGAGCCAGTTTTCACTTTACCTTTCATAATATTAGTAACAGCCCAGGCAGCAGCCTTTTCCTTCCAGTTAGCGTCCTTACTTTTTACTCTACTCCAAGCTTGTTCAGCTAAAATTTTATGTGCTTCATGTCTTTTATCTATGTCTTTATATGTATCATATGCAATATCATGAAATTTACAAAATTCATCCAATTTGTTAATACCTTCAACACCTTTTGATAATTTTTCCTTTAATTTTGTGCCTGGTCCACAATATTTATATCCAGGAATATGGGCTTCAAATGGCAGTTTATTGATTAATTTATTGAGTAAACCTTCTCCTTTATAACGCAACATCTATATACTCTGACATAAAAATGTAGAATGGTATAAAATGATTCTTGCTAGTGTTTTTTATACATTTATATCATGGAGACCATACAGCAACCAACTCAATTAAAAGTTGAGAATTTTGATGAACAAAACCAGAGACAAAGATGGCGTCATGGAGAATTATTTCCAAATCAATTAAGAGTTTTGATGACTGGACCCTCTGGAAGTGGAAAAACTAATGTTTTGCTTTCTCTTATATTTGAAAAACATGGTGTAAGATTTGAAAATATATACATTTATTCAAAAACTATTGATCAGGATAAATATCAATTGTTGAAGGATGTTATTAAACCGTTAAAAGATATTAATATGTATATGACTAATGATTTAGTAACGTTTCCAACAACTGAACAAATAAAACCTAATTCATTAGTGATTTTCGATGATGTGAATGCTAATTATGATCAAAGAGTAATAAAAAACTATTATTCAAGAGGAAGACATAAAAAATTAGACATGTTCTTCCTTATTCAAACATATTCTTCTGCACATAAACAAAATTTGCGTGACAATTGCAACATAATCATTCTGTTTAAGCAAGATACATTGAATTTAAGACATGTTTTCGATAATCATGTTATTGGGGATATGAGTTTTGAGAAATTTTGTGTACTCTGTGGTGAATGTTGGAGAAATGAATATGGTTTCATTGTTATCGATAAAGAATCTGAATTAAATAACGGTCGCTATAGGTGTGGGTTTGATAAGTTTATCATTATAAATACATGAGATGTAGGTTAATTTGCGGCAGATGTAAATCTTCAGTTGTTCATTATGGATGAAAAAATAGCAAAAGAACAACAAATTAAACATAAAATAATTAGTGCTAGAAAAAATATCAGAGCTAAATATTTATTATTAAAACGTGGTGAGCAGAGATTGGAGCAAAATTTACAAACATTATATAATCCCATTATAAAGCCCATAAATGAACTATCAGAAAAAATATCTAAATCACCTATAATTAAAGATGAAATACAAAATGAGAAAGAAATATTGGATATTAAAAAAGAAAATTATATTCCAAATGTTATGAAATATATACAACAATATGAACATTTAAAAGATAAAAGAAATATTTATGGTGTTAGACAGGATGAGAATGGAGAATGGAAAATTGGTAATACACCTGTTAAATTCCAAAATGATCATATCTATCTTAATGGAAAGAAAATGTTTCCGCTTACTAATGGAATATGTGAATTGTTGTTTAAGAAAACACCTGAAAACTTTGAAGAAAGTGATTTGCAATTGTATAAAAATATATTAGAATTGACAAATGCACATCGTAAAAAATTTAAAAATAATGGTCAAATTGATGGAAATCGTAGTCGGATATATCATAATATTATTTCAAAATTGTTTCATGAAGGTGAAGGGATATCATATCGTAGCCTATATAACCCAAAAATAATTTATTTCGATGACCCAAATGAACTAATTTCACGTCTTAAGCTTCTAAATGCAGAAAAACTTGCGGGAAATAATGGAGTAAAAAATGAAATTATAAGTATTTTAAGTGAATTAAAAGAAATCGGGATTGTTGCATAAATATTTATAAACAATTTTTTTAATAGCAGGATAAGCACTCGTAAAATGGATTTTGAAGCAAGAACACATACAAATATTTCATTCTGTACTTTTTTATATTAATTGTTTATTTATTATACACACAAATAAAAAAAATGATAAAAAGTTGTCTAATTTTCCAAAAAAATCAGTGTATAATGGAAAAGGAAGAAATAGTAAATGAAATTCACAAACCTGCAAGAGTAAACTTTCCTAGACGTAAATATAAATTATTTGGTTTAAATGATTTATTTGAAGCTGATTTAATAGAAATGACAAAATATTCCAAAGAAAATAATGGGTATAAATATATACTTACTGTAATCAATTGTTTTTCTAAATTTGCTTTCTGTGAACCTTTGAAAACAAAAACCGGGAAAGAAGTAACCAATGCATTTGAAAAAATATTGAATAGAACTACATCACCTAAGAATTTACATGTTGATCAAGGGAAAGAATTTTTCAACTCACATTTTCAAAAGTTGATGAAACAACATAATATTAACATTTATCCAAGTTATTCCACGAAAAAATGTGCAATTATAGAACGATCCAATAGAACATTGAAGAATATGTTATATAAACAATTTTCGCTTAATGGATCTTACAAGTGGATTGATAGTCTTCAAAAAATTGTTGAAACTTATAATAATCAAAACCATCGGACAACTGGAATGAAGCCTAGTGAAGTTCATGTTTCTGAAGAACATGAAGAAATATTGTTGAAAACAGCATATCACAATGACCCTCCTCCTCCTCCTTCTAAACAAAAAGCTAAGAGAAGATTCTCAATCGAAAATTTTGTACAAATATCCAAATACAAACATGTATTTGAAAAAAAATATACACCAAATTGGTCTATGGAAGTTTTCAAGATTGTTAAAATTCAATCTACAGATCCCTATTCATATCTATTGGAAGACTTGGCTGGGAATCCAATATTAGGTTCATTTTACCAATATGAATTATTGAAAACTAATTTCCCCAATATATATTTAGTTGAAAAAATTTTAAAAAGGAAAAATAACATGGTGTTGGTAAAATGGTTAGGATTTAATGAATCTGAATGGATACTTAGAGAGAATTTGTTATAAATATCAAAAAAATAAAAAATTTTTTTTTTAAATAGTTTTTTTTTTAAATAGTTTTTTTTATTACCAATTCCTTTTTTTTTTATATAAATTACAAAACTATCACCATTAAAAAATTACAAATTATTAATTTTTTTATAACCAAGAGCTAGTGTATCAATTTTATTTTCTTGAATTACGCGTTTATCATCATCTGATGACAAAGTTCTTTTACGCTGTTTTATAGTATACAATTCAAAGTTTTTGCTTAGTATTCTATACATATCACTATAAACACTTTCTTCATTAAACAGAGTATTTACATAATCATTAAATGTAATTTTCTTTAGAGTAGCTTTAACAATTCCTTTTGCCTTCTTTATCGTATTATCTGATTCTAGTTTGAACGAATACATTTTTGCTTTTAAGGCACAAAACTGTGTTATTATTTCCCCATTTGTTTCATCTTTAAAACATCCTAAAACTTTTTTATTATGCCTATGAATGTTAAAAATATTATTTTCTGGGTAGTCTGAAGTATCGAACAATTCAAAGTTATGCTTTATTTTCTGATAGATATCCATCTCATTTCGATCTTTTTTAATAATATGATATACTAGTGAATCTGTATCCGTATACATAAGACTTAGATTTGCAAACCATTTTTTCATATATTTATAATGAAAGTTAAACGGATGAACGGATGGAATGAAAGTTGGAGAGTTCAAGAACACATGCTCCTACTATAATCGGTTTATCAAATTTAAGTTCAGAAGGTTGTAGTTCTATTACTAGTAAATTTTCAGCTATTACTGTAAATTTTTTGCAATATGGACTACTTATTAGATTTCTCACTCCGTTTTTTCCTTCGTATCTTGTTATCAATTTACAATTAGATCTTTTACGCACAGATTCCATGGTTTTACCAAACATTGCATTATTCATCAATTTGAAAAAGTCTTTTTCAAAAGAATTTTTTGCATTAGTTCTTTTCTCAGTATTTAAATCAATGTATTTTTTCAACCACAATGATTGAGAAAAACGTAGAATCCTATGTCTTGCTGTTAATTTCAAACCATAGTTTAAAGCTTGTTGCAAATTTTTTAAGTGAAGAATATATTTATGTTTACTATAGAAAGTACTTACTAATTTTTTTTGTTTATTAACTATTTTATGTTCTGGTAGAAACGGGAAATCATTATGAAAATCATGTAGCTTTTCAGGGTAATCAATACTAACTTCTAACATGTAGCCATAATCCCCATCGGAATCAATATTAACATCAAAACTTTGTACTTCTTGAGGTGTAAGGAATTTATATTCACCCTTTGCAAGTTTTCCAATCATTGCAAGTCCATATAAATTATTACAATCTAGGTAGATTATATAGCTTTCGGGTAAATTTGAATCATAATCCATCATGTAAGGATTATTGCTCTCTGCATACCTTTTTATTGCTAAGGTTAACCCACCCCTAATACATGCTTCTACAAAATTTAAAATATTAATATCTGTTATTAATTCTAACTTTACCTTAGTTACTTTCAGCATGGCATCGAAAGTTAGTCCAGGTGTAGTATAGTAACTAGCAGGATCTAAGCCGTAGGTTGAATGACAAATTTTACGAAAATTTTCAAACACACATGCTAATAGTAAAACATCACATTTTAAATAAATATCGGCATATTCACCTAAATTTTTAATATGAAATTTTTCCCAAACATTTTTCGCATGTTCATATTCTTCTTTGCTTATATTGCTATCTGTTAATTGATTAAAAAAAGAATCAGGTTCTGGTAAAACAGTTTCATTTAGTTGATTCCATTCGGTTACATAATCATAAGGAAAGATTCCCTTTTCCTTTAATAAATTCAGATGGGGATGGGATGCTTCAAATTCCTCTTTTAGAATTTCAAATTGATTATCATCTAAATTTTTTACTAGAGTATCGAGAGAGCTTTGCATAAATCTGCATGAGTCGATAAACCTAACATATAAAGAGTTAATTTTTTTAGAAAAAGATATATATCGTTCGCTGTTAATAGGAATAGCATGAATATCCCCATCATCATATCCCAATTCACGAATAAAAAAATTGAAATCATAACGAGAGCCGTTATGAAAAAATACTGGAACAAAATTTGGAAGAGTATAATTAATATTACACCCCTCATGAGAAGCCCCACGAAATTTTGATGTTAAGTGACAGTGATCTCTAACTTTAACCTCTCCTTCCAAAAAGGGTTTCTCACAAATGTAACAAACAGTTGACGATTGAAATATGAGTTCGTCTTCTTCAGTCATATGTATAGGTATAATAGTTTTATATATACTTTCAATTGAATTTAAAATTTCTCTCAATTTACTAATGAACCATTTTGCTACATCAAGACCTGAATATGAATAATACTCATTTTTTGAAGAGTCATAGGAACATATAACTTTTAGAGCTACAGAGTATGGTACATGATGTTGGAAATATGAAGTGTTGCTATTAGTATTGCTAATATTGCCAATGATTTTTGGAAGAAAACATTCAAAATCTGAATATATTACGAAAGGGAGAAATTGTTTATTTTTATAATTTTTAAATTCTAATATTACATCTTTCCCTGTAGGAAATACAGTTTTTACTTCATTAAAAACATTGCACAGTTCTAGATGTTCATTGTATTTTTCCCTAATATTGAAATGTTGAAGACATCTATCACAGAAAAACTTTTGTAAATGATTTTTTGATTTTTGAGAAGAACAAAGTCTGGATAGATTTTTAATAAGACAGTAGTGGAATTTAATGTTATCATTAATCATGAGTAAGTTTATGTGTTGTTGTTTCTTTTGTTTGGTGAAATATAAAGGACCATTTACCAAACCAGAATCTGATAAACCATATACATTTATAGAAAAATTATTATTTTTCTCGATTTTAGGGATATCTTTAAGTTCTACTGGAAATTTGATGTTGTTAAAATTAAATATTTCATAAAAGTTTTGTGGATACTTTGAAACTCTATAACTATGCTCTTCTACAGGGAAAAAATGTGCTAAAAGACAATAAGCAAAGCAATAGCTATCTTCATTTTGAATATTAATGCAGGCTTTTTTATCTAAAATTTTTTTTGGTAGAGGTATATAAGTTCCACCTCTCATTGGGTCAAATTGTGCTACATTTAATTCTAAACAAAGAATTTTATCTAGTGTAGCATTTGAACCTCTTTGTTGAAACTCTTCTAACCTTACTATAAGATTGTTTAGCGCATCCTTATACCAAGCAGAAAACTCAGTGGTTCGATCAAAGTGTTGAAGATTAAGCATGAAATGAAATGTATCTATGACTTCTGTATCGCTTTTTTTAATTACAAAATCACATCTTATTCCAAGTGAAACTTTAATTAAAGTGTGTAGAGATAAGTATTCTCTAATTTTATCGGATACTAGTTTTTCCTTATATTTAAAAAATGTGGATAAGTCCTTAGCATTCTCGTAATTTACTAATTTCCAGCAAAAATTTTATTTTTAAAACAATTAACAGCTATCCATGTTTTTGTTTCATCTAATGGTGAGAATGTAGGAAGTATACAGCTAGATGATGGTTCATTATTTGTATTATTTGATTTTGAAGGTGATTCTGGTGAGGAAGATGATTCTAGTGATAATAATTTGTTTGTTTTAGATGATGATGAAGGCGATGATAATCCTAAGAAACAAATTTTTAAGAAAAATATTAACAATTAATACAAAAATTTTTAAATAAGTCATTTTTACCTGCTTGTTCAAGGCTTCTTTTTAATATTATCTTTTTCATCTTCTTCTTTTGTCAAATCAATTACCTCTTGGCTATTTATTTTATAGGGATTATGTTTGTTTCTATTATTATTATTAGTTTTTATTTTCAATTTACAACGACGAAAAAGTGATGATCTTGGGGAATGTTGAATGTTTGTAGATTTACTTGGCAATAAATTAATATGTTGAATGTGTGTTGGTTTACTTGATGGTATATGTTGAATGTCTGTTGGTTTACTTGATGGTATATGTTGAATGTATTCAGGTCTGTTTGATTCACTATGATGAGCAGCAGAATTTAAATTTGCATCTGATTCACTAGAGAATAAATATGAATTCAATTCTCTGAGTAAATCATCTATTGGTTGAAAATTGTTTGAGGAAGAAGCTAAGTTTGGAGAGAAATGACTGTCTAGGTCTAATGGAGGGTAACTTTCTATTGGTAGCAATGTAAGATCTGTAAGCGGAAGAGGGTTAATGAGCGTAGAAGATGGATTGGATATGTTAACATCTTCCAAAATTTTTGGAATATTATTGGATTTCATTTTTATTGTGGTTTGAATTAATTCGGATTCCATTTTTATAACCGTTTCAATCAACATTTCGTCAGTTATGGAAGTGTTCCAATCGGGTATGAACTAATAAAAATTGTAAATAATTTTTTTTTAGTTTAAGTAAAAAATTGTAAGTAAAAAAAAATTTATAAAACTTACCTCAGTTATTTGCGTAGACATATTTATAAAAAAAAAACACACACACACACAGAGTTTGAAAAAAAAATACTGTTTATTAAACTATATCAAAGCCGTACACTAAATGAAACTTAAGAGATTTTTTTTTTTCTATTTATATTTTTTTTTTCAGGACATACTATTTAATATTTTATCAATAATATGTGTATCTGACATTCTAATATTTAGATTTTTTTATTATTTCATTATAATAATAATAATAATAATAATAATCATTTATTTGCAAAGACCATTACATTTTGGTATACAAATTGTCATAATTGGTAATAAGCAACAATAAAGAACATATACATAAATCTAATAATAATAATAATAAAATCTAATAATAATAAAATATACAATAACAACACAATGGGTTAAAAAACAATAATAATAAAAAAAAAAAATGTAAGCAACAATAAAAGCCTTAACAAAACACAAAAATTTCAAAAACATAACAATGACAAAAATGTAAACAAATCAGCCGCTAAAGAACATCCTCAAACCCTCATCCTTCTCCTAGCGCAGAAAGTCCGGTCTTACAAATGCACTCAGGTCGTAAGGTTCACTTTCTATAAGATAGTTTTATAGTTTTCGTTTAAATATGGTATGTGATTTCTCCTCTTTAACTGATGCAGGCAGATTTTGATAAATTTTGTTTCCTGTATATATAGGAGTTCTTTCAAAGAACGATGTGCGATGATAAAAATCAAATATATTATTATGGCGGGTGTCATACCGATCTCCTGGTGATTTGGTGGCAACTAGCATTCCTTTGGAGTGCATATAAACTAAGAGCTCATATATATAAATTGCATGAACTGTAAATAATTTATTGTCACGAAAACTGTTTACGCAGGATTCTCTATTTGGGATATTAAACATCAGTCGGATAATGCGTTTTTGACCTATGAATACTCGATTTATTTCAGTACATCTATCCCATATTATAATCCCATATTTTAATGTCGAATACACATGAGCATAATAGAACATCAGCAGGTCTTTTGTGTCCAAATAAGTTTTCAGTACCCTTAGTTGAAAGTACATTGTGCTCAGCCTATTGCATATATGGCCAATTTGTATATTAACTCTTCTATTACAGTGCAACCTCGATATAACAAATCTGAAGGGAACCAGTAAATATTCGTTATATCAAGTAATTCATTAAACTGAGGTTTGTTATATTGAGGTTAAGTTGGTCTAAAATTCGTTATAAAGAGGAAAAAAAGTGTCGGAACCTCTCGCGACATGAATTACATACTATGGAGCATACTAACTGTCATATATTGGTGGGACTTTATACGTTATATAAAGGTTTTGAATTGACGAATTTCGTTATTTAGAGGTATTTAAATGTTTTAATATAGTTGAAAATTCGTTATAAAGAGACTGTTCGCAAAAAATATTCGAAATATAGAGGTATATTTTATATTGACTCTTATGGACAATTCAAGGGGATTGCGAAAAATTTTTTAAATCGAGGAATTCGTTATATTGAGGTTCGTTATATTAAGGTTGCACTGTATTATTATAATATCTTAACATAAAATTGCATAATAAATTTATTTATTGAATTTAAGGTTGTATGGACACTAATGTACTTTTTGAAGATTAGAAGCTAATTTTTTTTATATGTTATAAATTGCTATCTTATACGTCTAAATTAATTTTTTTGGAATAGATCTGACAAAGGGTTATCGTTTAATAAATTATTAAAAAATAGAAATTTAACATGTGGTTTATAGAGACGTTAACATGTAGGTTATATATCTCCATAGGAAGATTAAAAAACAAAAAAACTTTTCATAGAATACGTTAAAATTAAAATGAAAAAAATTATCTAACGAAGGTTTTAATTCAAAAGATTAGAAATTCATGGAAATATCACTCTGAGATAATTAAAAATAATTAATAATAATGTTAGATAACGGTTAAATTATAGTAATGAATTATGAATTCGTATTTAAGTGTTTGATTTTAATAAAAAAAATTTAGATTCTATTATGACATACGAGGTAGTGTCCATGCAACCTTAATGGTTTATAAAAAAAAAAGATAGTTTATTGAATTTAGTTGTACATTTATTTAAAAAAGTTTTGACATTGATCATTTTTTAAATGGAAGTTTAATGAACTTATGAAAGAACATGAACTTTTGAACTTTTAGTTCAAACACGTGCGATAATATTTTACTATTGATGTAAACAAAAATTATATAATCAAAAGCTAATGGTTTGATAAAAAGTTAATAATAAACATAAATTTTCTAGTATTTTAATATTGGTAGTGAAAAAGTATATAAGCAGATAACTTTTGGAAATTATTTTACATTCAACTTTGTCTATATATTTTGTTTTTTAAAATTCTTTAATAAAAAAAATTCAACATGTTGAAGTTACCAACAATTAAAGTGAAAATAAATAAAGAAGTGATAGAAGAAGACATAGTGAAAAAACGAAATGGTACTAGCAATACCATAAGAATAAAAAAATTGGAAAAGCCCAACGCAATGAATGTTGGAACTATTAAACGGTTGAAAAATAAAATAGAAAATATTTTAAAAAAGGATGGAGAAGAGGACGTTTATGCAATGGACGATATGTCAATGCATTGGTGCAGTAGCCACTTAAAGCATCTTGATATAAGAGATGGCAGAAAATTATGGAATTATGAGCTGGATTTTTTTTATAATTAATTTTTTTTTTTATGATAGTAAGATTATATATATATTATTATGGTTGTTGAGAAAAATATTATATAATATGCTTTTAACAATTTTTTTTCTTAATAAAAATATATATAATGAATTTACATATTTGTACCATTTAAAATTTTTTTACCCTTCTAATTACTTAAAATTAACATTTCTAATTCATTTACCTTGTGACTATTGTTTTGGGAATATATTATTAAAATAATTTTAGTAATCACGGTTTATTAAAAAAATTAATAATGATAGACTTTCCAGTATTTTGTTTTTGGTAGGGGAAAAAGTATATAATAAGAAAACTTTACAATAAATTTTTGAGTTTTTAAATTTTTTATCAACAAGATAATAGTATTTCCGTCATGAGTAGCACAATTGTAGATTTACAAGGTTTTAAAGATATGAATAATAAATTTATATTGAAAGAATTGGCAATCTTGGCAAAGAAATACAACATTTTATGGTTAAACCTCCATATAGATGGCAGTTTCTTGATAATAAATCACAATCTTTGGGTTGGGTTGGGTTGGGTTGGGTTGGGTTGGGTTGGGTTGGGTTGGGTTGGGTTGGGTTGGGTTGGGTTGGGTTGGGTTGGGTTGGGTTGGGTTGGGTTGGGTTGGGTTGGGTTGGGTTGGGTTGGGTTGGGTTGGGTTGGGTTGGGTTGGGTTGGGTTGGGTTGGGTTGGGTTGGGGTTGGGGTTGGGTTGGGTTGGGTTGGGTTGGGTTGGGTTGGGTTGGGTTGGGTTGGTTGGGTTGGGTTGGGTTGGGTTGGGTTGGGTTGGGTTGGGTTGGGTTGGGTTGGGTTGGGTTGGGTTGGGTTGGGTTGTGGGTTGGGTTGGGTTGGGTTGGGTTGGGTTGGGTTGGGGTTGGGTTGGGTTGGGTTGGGTTGGGTTGGGTTGGGTTGGGTTGGGTTGGGTTGGGTTGGTT